>NC_034611.1:44110440-44129205 GCF_900095145.1 Mus pahari
CACACACACACACACACACACACACACACACAGGTCTATATGATCTCAGAAAAGCATGAAAGTTACATATGGCAGTGATATTTCATTCATTGATTTGTATTTTACACTAGCAAGATCACCATTGTTATACCAATATTGTAATGGATCTCAAAAGTAGTTTTTACTTTAAACCTCCAACAAAAGCAATTTACATATTTATGCTTTAATTAATGGCTCATTGCTAAACTTTTGTTGAATACAGTGTGACTTTATTACAAGGCTGCTGTGAAATATGGCTAGCATTTTTTCTTTTTTTTTTTTTTTGATACAGACTGGCTTTGTGTGTGTAACTGTGCACCGGCAACATGTGTGATTTCCCAAAGCATTTCTCAGAAATCGCTCTTCAACTCCTGTGGTACATTCTTGGAAACTAAGAAGATAGCTTTCAACTCAGAAATAGATTATGTGATAATTTTTCCTTCTAGTAAACTATCAAAGCAAGAAAAGAATGAAGGGAACTTTTGAGAACAAATAGTATTATCAATTCATAAGAGTGCATTTATCTATCCCTTCTCTATTACAGTATATATAGAAAAAATTAAATTCTCAAATAAAATTAACACATTTGATGGGTAGGTAGCTTTGTTAAATATGCTATAATCAAATATATTGCATATCATTAACATGTTTATAAGAAAGTACTTCATATAAAATATAAATAGATAAAATGGTGAATTTTACAAAATTTAGTATGTTTATGAAACCAGCAATTGAAAGACCCCTCGGAGGGAGACCCTCACTCAAGTCTCAGGAATAGCGTGCACCCAGTAAGACACTGAGACCTAACTTGCTGTAATCACAGGAGGAAGTTTATTGAGCTCAGGCCAGCATGCTGGGGTCGAAACTCATATGCCACAAGAGGGTAGAGGAGTTCAACCCCAACCCAAACATTTTACAAGCTTATAAAGGCAAAAACCACAAAAGAGGGGGAGGACAAGGGGAGGAGATAGGGGAAGTCCAAAACCACAATTTTACTCAACAGTTAGGTCATGCCCTACATTGAGCAATACACCTGGGGCATTGGGACATTCCACAGAGGGCATTGGGGCATTCCACAGAGGGCATTGGAACATTGTGGTTATTCCAGGAAACTTTTTACTTAAGAATGTTCCGGGAACAATTGTATAGCAAGGGACTAGTGTCCGAGGGTGAAAAGTTCATGTTCTCACAGACAGCTAGTAATTTTTTATTCTTCACAATAAGAAAATAAAATGATGTTTTCTTTTAATTTATCTAATTTTTTTTACCGTCCAGATTTTTTGCCCTCCTGGTCTACCCTTTGACTATTCCAAATCACATACCTCCTTGCCACAATGATGTCTCCAACCCCCATCCCTACCACACCAGACTCCACCACTCCCTGGTGACTCCAGTCTCTTGAGGGTAATGTGCATCTTCTCTGACTGAACCCAGATCCTGCAGTCCTCTAATATATATGTGTTGGAGGCCTCATATCAGCTGGTGCATGCTGCCTAGTTGGTGGCCCAGTGTCTGAGAGATCTCAGGGGTCCAGGTTAGTTGAGACTGCTGGTTTTCCTATAGGGTAATCCTCCTCCTCAGCTTCTTCTAGATAGTTCCTAATTTAAGCACAGCAGCTTCTGTCTATTAGCTGGGTATAAATATGTGCATCTCTTTCAGCTGTTTGTTGGGTCCTTGGGAGGGGGGAGGAGTCATGAGAGGCCCATTTCTGTGAGCACACTATATCCTCAGTAATAGTGTCAGGCTTTGGGGCCACCCCTTGAACTGGATTCCAATTTGGGCCTGTCATTGGTCCTCCTTTTCCTTAGGCTCTTCTCCATTTTTGTCCCTGCAGTTCTTTCAGACAGGAACAAATATGGGTCAGAGTTTTGACTGTGGAATGGCAACCCCCTCTCTCACTTGATGCTTTGTCTTTCTGCTGGAGGTGGGCTCAGCAAGTTTCCTCTCCCCACTTTAGGGAATTTCATCTAAGGTCTTTGAGTCCTGAGCGTCTCTTACCTCCCAGATGGCTGATACATTCTGGAGGGTACCCCCACCTCCTACCTCCAGAGGTTACCTGTTTCTATTCGTTCTGCTGGCTCTGATGACTTCAGTCCTGTGTCCTATACCCAATACCTGATCATGTTCCCCTCTTCTACTCTCTGTTCCCTTTCCCACCCAGGTACCTCCTTCCTTCACTGCTCCTGTCACTGCTTTCTTTACCTTTGCCACAGACTGGACTCAGGACCATCCCTCAACCTGAAGGAGAAGTCAGGGTCCCGGTTCTCAGGTGGACAAGGAGTCAGCGGGATGACAAACAGACAAGGAACACAAGAGATTGCTATATCTGAATGTAATATCTCAAAGTGGGCATCAGATTTATAATACAGAAGAAAAACAAGGAATTAGGCAATACATCAGCCAAGGTACATTGAGATGCATAATGGCTCTTTACACAAAACAGAGAAAATGCATACATAAAACTCTACAGGAACCAGGCAGTGTTTACAACTGAGATACAATCAGCCTTATCTAAAATCTGATATTCACAGGAGCCAGGTGAAAGGGCTAATACACCCAGGTGCAATTCTACTCTATTGTTTAACCCAACACCAGGGGTTCCTTACTAAATACCTAATTATGCTATGTCTCTGGGCCTAGTTAAAAACATGCACCTGGAAGTTCCATTCTACTAACCTTTTCATGAATAATACAATAGTTCCTCCTTAAACCTCAACCCACCTTCTTTCTACTATTATGCAATATAGGCTGCCATTCAAGTCTGTAATGAAAATTCTAAGTATACTTGATTGAACTGGCCCTGAGATTTCTAGCTCCTATCTGGCAAACTGTAATGCCTGATTTTTTACTATCAACACTGGAGATATTTCATTTGAATGAGTAACATTCTTACAAAATTCCAAGCCCAGAGTTGGCTCAACAACTGCCTAGGATACTGGAGGATGCCAGGAAGCAATATCCAATCTAACTTAGTTATTTGTGAAATGATTCCTTGGGGGTACCTATAATAAAACAATGCTGAAGGAAAGCATGCAAAACTCTCAGGGACAAATCTGAAACACATCTGAGTTACTGGATGCCAAAGAAGTTCCAGGAGACAAGTTTACATGAACCGTTTTGCCTCAGGACTATGACCAAGTATTTGGACTTGCCACACAGACTTCACTGGAGTGGATGTGGGACTCCCTCCCGAGTGAGACTGAGGTATCCTCACATGGGCCCTTCTGCTTATTAGCCTTCTTGAGACCTGTGGATTATATCCTAGGTATACTTTATTTTTTGACTAATATCCATTTCTTAATGAGTACATACCATAACAGGCATGCCTGTTCTTTTGGGTCAGAGTTACCTCACTCAGGATGAAGTATTCTAGTTTCATCCATCTGCCTGCAAAACTCAGGGTGTCCTGATTCTTAATAGCTAAGTAGTATTCCATTGTGTAAAGGAACCACATTTTCTGTATCTATTCTTCTGTTGTGGGACATCTGGCTTGTTTCAACCTTCTGGCTATCAGAAACAAGGCTGCTATGAACATATTGGAACACATCCCCCTATGGCATAATGTGGCATAATTTGGGTATATGCCCAAGAGTGGTAAAGCTGAATATTCAGGTAGATAAAGAGAATTTTAAAAGTTCAGTGGTTAAAAGCAGTGACTGCTCTTCCAGAGGTCCTGAGTTCAATTCCCAGTAACCACATCGTGGGTCACAAACATCTGTAATAAGATCTGATGCACTCTTCTAGTATAGGTTTGAAGACAGCTGCAGTGTACTCATATAAAGAAAAAAGTAAATACATCTTTAAAGGTTCTAAAGTCATCTTTATGTCCTATTTCTTCTTCAGCTACATGTTGAGCAGTGAGCCAAGAAACATAACTTTGAAGATGAAAATATAAATGAGATCATAGTTTGCACACTCTGGGATGCCAGAACTTTTTCCATTAGATTAAATTTTGTGATTTTTATGTGTGTGGGGGGGGGAGGAGATAATTGTTCAAAAATATTTTACTCATTAAAATAATATTTAATTATATGTATATAACTTATAGTCAGTTAGTAGATTGGTTGACATATACAGGAATTTTTGTCAGGTAATATCAATGTTATTTTTAAATTACTATAGCGGTTTTCCATAGATAGTATACACACTGTATTTTATTTTAACATGTTTGATTTCTAAATGCTCATATGTAAAACATTAGAAAGAAATTCATACCTGAGAATTAAAACTTCTGTTTAAAAGTATTATTTTCTTATATTTGAAATGTTAATGCATTGATATTTATGTAACTATTCTCACATTTGGGCTTATATCTGCACATTTATGCTTTGTTTGAATAATTTCTCCTTTCTGGCATTATTCAGGTATTTAAAATTCATGTTTCCTCATATTAAATTTCTAATTATGCATTCCTTTTTAGTATTAAATTCATCTTGTAGTTTAACACCATTCATATTTGCTATCTTGAGTTATAATTTTAACTATGCTGTATTCCCTTTTTAATTGTTCTTGATTATTTTAAGGTTATATATTATGCAGGACATTTTCATTCCCTTTATTCTTTCAAAAAAATGTACTTTAGCAGCATCTGGTACAGAAGTGTTGGAAGCATAAGGGTCAGCACAAATGTATCCTTTTTTTTGTATACTTAAAGTACATTTTCTCAATATTGAGAATAGAAAACTACTTTTTTTATAGATTTCACCCAAATAATAATTTATTCTGGAAGCTCTAAAGACATCATATATGTTTTCACTGGTTTCTTTTATTACTAACATATTAATTTATTCTTTCATTCATTGATTCCCTTGATATATTTCTTTATGGAGAAATCATCTTGTTCTTTTTTCGTTTTTTTTTTTTTAAATTAAAAATGTTTTTACCTGTATTTGAAATGTTATCCCCTTTCCTTATTTCCCTCCATAATCCCCCTATCCAATCCCCTTCCCCTTGCTTCTATGAAGATGTTCCCCCAACCACCCACCCACTCCTGCCTCCCCGACTGACCTGGCACTCACCTACACTGGTTATCAAGCCTTCACAGGACCAAGAGTCACTCTTCCCATTGATGCTAGCCACCTTCCCAGTTTCCCCTCCACAAACCTCCTCCCTCCCACTCCCCTGCCTCTATGAGGGTGCTCCCCTACCTACCCACTCACTTCTGCCTCAGCACCCTAGCATTCTTACACACTGGGAGACCCCACAGGACCTAGGTGCTCCTCTCCCAGTGATGCCTGATAAGGCAGTCCTCTGCTACATATCCAGCTGGAGTCATGAATCCTTTCATATGTACTCTTTGGTTGGCGTTTTAGTCCCTGAGTGCTCTGGGGGGGAGGGGTTCTGGTTGGTTGATATTGCTGTTCTTCTTATGGGGTTGCAAATGCCTTCAGCTCCTTCAGTCCTTTTTCTAATTCCTCCATTGGGGACCCTAAGCTCAGTCCAAAGGTTGGCTGTGAGCATCTGCCTCTGTATTTGTCAGGCTCTGGCATAGCCTCTCTCAAGAGATAGCTAGATCAGGTTTCTGTCAGCATGTACTTCTTGACATCCACAGTGGTGTCTGGGTTTGTTATAGGTAGGTTTGAGACCAAATCTTACTCCAGTCCTGAAGCTCAAGTCTACTCCTTCCTGGGCTGCAGATTTTAGCTGTATTTGATCTTTCACTAGTTTGCGTCTGATACATGCTTTTACATGATTTTCAGCTCAGAGGATGGCATAATCCAAGAAATTTCTGTTTAAAATCTAATTTATAATTTCTAATGTCATCTATAGTACTGTTAATTTTCCTTTTCTTTTGATTACTTGTTCTCTCTAGTATACATCTCTTCCTATATGATAGAGGTTCTACCTAAATATCTAGTTTCATTTTGCCTTTTCTAGAATTAGCTTTTTAAAAAAATTTAGAAATGTAGTTTCAGAACTGAAACTTCCCTTTGACCTTATTCTTCTTTGGAGTTGGGATTGTTTTAGAGATAGTGTTATTTTCTGTGCCTTCAAAAATGCATGCATGTTTTGTGTTTTGGTTATCTTTTGCTTTATAAAATACAAGTATAGGACTATGTCAAGATTTTTCTCTCTTAGAAGAAAGTGTTGTCGAGATAGTTGATGATATATTACCAAAGAGACAATTTTGGTGGTAGAAAATCAAGGAAGGTTGATTCATCAAATAAGAGATATAGTTATAAGTACATGGAAGAAAGTGATTACGGGAAAATGCAAAAAGATATTTGTATGTGCTAATATACATATTAGTTCATGTAATAATTGGGTGATTAGAAAGGAAAAGTGTCTTCTGAATACAAGGGAGCCGTCGCACAAACAGTTGTAACAGCATGTGCCAGATATGTGTAAACTCAAGCCACACAAAATCCTAGCATGGAGAATGGAAATGGGTCCTACTAGCAATCTATAGCATCTCTGCTATATATAAATATATAGCAGAAAAATATATTAATAGTAACTTTTACTTCCCAGATGTAAACATCTTCTAGGAGGCTTACTCTGAATAAGGTCACCCTTTCTAGTTTTTTTCCTGAACTTTGGCTGGCTGACTCAACTTAGCTGTTCTAAGTCATATTCTTTTCCTAGGTTATTGACTCAATCTGATTTCTCTTGGCTTCTCATTGAATTGTTCTGCTTGGCCTCACACTAACTCTGAGAATTTGTTTTAATGTTTTGGCTGCTTCTTCTTCTGCGGTGGCAGATGTCTCTGCATGAGTGCAATTCTACTGCACTATATCCACTTCACTGATTGCCAAGTGACTCCACAAAACTCAACTCCACTTAACTGAACTGACTTTATGGCTAACTAACTCACTTCATGCTCTCTTAAGTAACTTTTCTCGTGAGAGTTGGGCATATCCTATCTCTGACTCATTTTGTCAAATTTTTCTGTGATTCATCATATTGTCTGTATTTTAATTGAATGTCATTTGGTGGGGGATATTAGAGGTGTGCACTAAAGCATTAGGGCAAGAGGTGTGCAAGAGGGTTTAAACAGGTATATTAAGGGCATGTCTGTATTCAAGATGCATCACACAGACCTAGAAGTTCTTCGGATATAATCAGAGCAGTCTTATTTCAAGACTAAATTCTGCAAAGCAGAGTACAAAAAGTTGAGTGGTAAAGGAAATAGGTATATCTGAAGCTGAGAAAAGTAAGTGAATATGACCATACTACATTGTACAAAATCCTTAATGGAATAAGAACAGAAAGAAAAAATAGTAAATGAATAAATAAGAAAAATTGAAAATCAAAACAAAATATAATATAATTGAAATAAGTCCTTACAAAATGGAAAAGAAGTAGTAATAACCATGATTAAGGACAATTACTAAACCAAAGATAAAGTATTTTAAGTTTTATAAATTATTTAATTAACATTTTGGAAATTACCTTTTACTTTATTCTGTGTGTTAATTGAATGCATATTTTCCTTCTTTAGAAAACATTCAATAAGGTTAGGCTACACTGCCAGAGCAATGACAACAGCAAAATTGAAGTTTTACTTTTTGCAAAGCAATAGCATGAATATAAACTGCCTATCAGAAGGAGTCTCTTCTTCATGTAGTGAATGATGTCCTCACTGGAAGACTACTATCCTAGCTTAGAGAGAAATATACCATGAAGACAGCTCACACTTGTCTTCAAAGTTTGATAACAATATACACTGATTCTACCAATATCAATTTTCTTGGTGCTCAGGTTGTGTAGGCATAGCCATCTCCAGTATTTCAAATAACAATAGTAACCCAGGGGCTTCAGCAGGGGATAAGATATGGTTTTCATCAAATGCCATGCAATGTAATATCAGAGATCTAGAATACAGGCTCAGAATTTAAGTGATTTTTAAATGTATGTTGTAATATTAAAACATGAGATTCTAAAAAAAAATGCAATCTAAAGGCTCATTTAAGTATGTAATCATTGTAGATTTGGTGTCTGTAGAGACTAACAGGTGATGTATACATTACATCTTTCATAGTATGCCTAAGAAATAGTCAAGAAAATTTTTCTTCTAAGCATGTATTTACTTATTCACTTGATATTCTGATAACTCCCCCCTTCTTAAAGCCCTCCTTGCACAGTCCCTACCCCACTCCACCTTCCTTTTCTCCTCTGACAGTAGGAAGCCACACCACCTGAGTATACCCCAGCCCCTGGCACATCAATTCTCCAAAGGGTTAGGCACATTCTCTCTCACTGTGGCCAGACATGACAGCTACCTTAGGGCTACTGATTCTACAGACAGGCACCAGGTTTAGTGATAGCCCGCACCTCAGATTCTGGGGGACCCACATAAAGACTGAGATGCACATTAGCTATATATGTGTATGGGACATAGGTAGAGTCCATGTTTGTTTGTTTGTTTTTTTTTTTAATGGTGATTCAGTCTCTGATATCCCTAACAGTCCAAGTTAGTTGACTATATTGGTCTTCCTGTGGAGTTCCTATCTCTTTTGAAACCCTCAGCCTTCACCCCCAACTCTTCCGTAAGAGTTCTTTAGCTCCATCCAGTGTTTGGCTGTGGGTCTCTCCATTTGATTCAGTCAGCTGCAGGCTGGAGCCTCTCAGAGGTCAGTGATGCTAGGCTTCAGTATCAAACTGTTCCCAACATAGGTGACAGTTATCCTGATGAATCTCTCCCTTATAAAAAGGAAGAAAAGGGGAAGTTGTAGAGCAGTGAATTGTGTACAGGCAGCATTGTCCCAGGTGGAGTGTAGGCTTTGAACTCTGGAGATCTGGCAGGTGTCTTCTACCTACAAGGGACAGCAAGTGTTTGGTCATGCCCCTTGTGCACCTTGATCCTATCTCAGCTACAGCCTCCCACAGCCCTTCCCCCCACAGAGAGGTATGTGGCCATGAGTCACATATGAGCATCAACAAGCCTTCCCACGTGCAAATAAGGTTTCCCAGAGCTCTCAGACCAAGCCAATGAGAAGTACATGCTGTCAGACCCTGACCTACCCCAAAACATAAGAATTCTCTATATAAGAATGTATATAAGGATATATATAAGAATCCTATCCAGAAGGACTAAAGGTGTGTGAGAACTACTCTGTCGTCTGAGAGCTTCTGTCATAAGAGATGTAACACTTGGGAAGAGGTATGCTCTCCCAAATCTCTACCTGAAGCTCTACTGCACTCCTCACTGACTAGTTGGCCTCTCGTCAGCCAGCCCAACCAAACTCAGACTAGGGTGACATGGAGTAACCAAGATGACAATGAGGAGACTAAGGGGGACCAACTGTAATATCAGAAGAGGTGGAAACAAATTCCCCTTCCTCCTTGCACTCCCCTTTGCATGAACTTTCGCACCTAGCTGGGACAGAGATCTCTGTGGAAAGCTTCCAGTACACAGGCCCACAGGCCTATATCATCTTCTTAAGATAAGATTTAAGGTCTGGCTCTTCAGGATATCCAGGGTTTACTTCAGTAGGAGTGGTGAGTTCTGATGATGCCATATTGCACTGGCTTTTCTTGACTGTGTTCTTCTGCCTGCCTCTAGGCATATGGTTGTCTCTTGTGATTGCTGGCCATGTAGGTCCTGGTAGTAGCAGGCTTCTGGGATTGCTTGTTCTTGGTAACAGCAGGTCCCATTGGGGGGGGGGGAGGTAGAGATATAGAGAGTTGGGTGTAGATACAAAATTCCAGGCAAAGGTGTTGTCCAGAAGGTGGAGGGCAGAAAACATGGTGAAAACCTCTGGGCTGCTGGGCTTGCCTGTGGCTCTTCAGGCGTGTGATTGGGGCATGGGTATCTTTCCTGGTTGTCTGGAGTGGCAGCATGTGTCCTAGAGAGAGGGGTTGCTGTGAGACTGGAGTGGAGTGCAGATACACAATTGCAGGTAGAACTGTGGACCAGAGAATGGAGCACAGAATGGGTGGGGAACATTTCTTAAGAAATTGTTAGAAATGCACTCTGCTTGAAAATGTGGATAATACTTAAAAATAGTTTTAAAACTGACTTTAGCATTGTAGTGTAAGATACTATTGTTGTTATATTGCGTCCTAATCTTTGCCTTTACCAAAGAAACTGATTGTTTTTCTAACATTAAATGGACATAATACGTCCTGTAGAGGTGGCTCACAGTAAAGAGAAGTTGGTGCTATTGCAGCACAATAGGTTAACTTACTAAAAATCACATCAAGAGTCTCAGAACCACCTCAAACAAATTCCACAGGACATGATGCTTTCTCTAGCTCTTTAGTCATGCCCACAGATATAGTATACATAGTTAGAACCATGTATATACATGTTTGATCTTTCATGTGAACAATAAGACAGTGGTTACTTGTCATATCTTTCCATTATAAAACTGGTAGTTTCATGTACACTAGGGTGAAAAATTAAAAATAATAATTGTTTTATCACTGAAGATAAAGTTATATTTCAATTGCTATTGTTTTATTTTAAATGCCTGAGGCAATAGTAATGTGAATAATATCATTTAATGAATTTATCGAACATGATTCTGGAATACTGTTCAAAATAACTAAAGTTATTGAAAATTGTTCTTATAATGACCAGTGAGATGATTCCACAGATAGAATTGCCTGCCTGACAAACTAAGTTTAATTTCTGGGACATTAGTTAGTATATGGAAAGAAATGACTTCTAAGAGATCTCCTTGACCTACATACAAACAAAATTGTCTCACACTCATATATATATATATATATATATATATATATATATATATATATATATCCCAAATAAAATATAAAATATATATAAATGAATAAACAAATAATTTGTGATTTTAAAATATGAGTTGTATTTCCATATTTAAATGTATTTTCAGATATAAATGTATTTATGAATCAAAATATTTGTAAAATGAAAGGTCAAAAGATTGCAGAAGTTAGAAATATTTTTATTTAAATCTCTATGAAACAATGATATTTTACCTTTAAAATAGTAAATTAACTAAATCTTTAAACATTAGCATTTACTTCATATCAGTAACTGTTATCCAAATATAGCAAAAATACTATACATAATATCTGAATTTGTTAATACAATTTTCATGTAACCTATGAATTAATGTACCTTGGTTTGGAAAAAGTAGTTATTCTTGTGACTAATGTTTTGTTTATTTTATGATATACCATACAAATATATAATGTAAACAGTATTCTATTATGAAATTACATGTTCATGGAAGTATTCCTTTAAATGACCCAAATACGATTCATTTGTTACAAACTGGAGTAACCAGTTTATTTAAAAAAAAACTCTAATGAGAATTCCCCAATGTATTGGTGGTTTCTACAGTCAGTGTCCTATAATTCTGCTTCCTATACTGAAGATAATCCTTCTGATAACAGTGAAATATAGCATATATACATGTCTTTCAAGACATTGAAAGTTGCTTTTTTACAACAGCATTTATTGATACTATGAGCTATATAAAATACTTAGTGGTGCACATTTGTTGACTCTGGTAAACAAAGCAAGAATTATTACTTTGGGTTACCTCACTCTGGATGCTATCCTCTAGAACCATCCATTTGCCTAAGAACTTCATAAACTCATTGTTTTTAATAGCTGAGGAGTACTCCATTGTATATGTACCATATTTTCTATATCCATTCTTCTGTTGAGGGACATCTGGGTTCTTTCCAGATTCTGGCTATATAAATAAGGTTGCTATGAACATAGTGGAGCATCTGCCCTTATTACAAGTTGGAACATCTTCTGGGTATATGCCCAGGAGTGGTATTGCTGGATCTTCTGGTAGTACTATGTCCAATTTTCTGAGGAACAACCAAAATGATTTCCAGAGTTGTTGTACCAGCTTGCAATCCCACCAGCAATAGAGGAGTGTTTCTGTTTCTCCACATCCTCACTAACACACATGTTATGTACTCACTGATAAGTGGATATTAGCCCAGAAATTCAGAATACCCAAGATACAATTTGCAAAACACGTGAAACTCAAGAAGAAGAAAGACCAAAGTGTACATACTTCAATCCTTCTTAGAAGGGGGAACAAAATACCCCTGGGAAGATTTACAGAGACAAAGTTCACAGCTGAGACTGAAGGGATGACCATTCAGAGACTAACTACCTTGGGATCCATTCGATAAACAACCACCAAACTCAGACACTATTTCAGATGCCAATAAAATTTTGCTGATGGTACCCTGATATAGCTGTCTGCTGTGAGGTTATGCCAGTGCCTGGCAAATACAGAAGTGCATGCTCACAGTCATCTATTGGATGGAGCACATGGTTCCCATTGAAGGAGCTAGAGAAAGTACCCAAGGAGCTAAAGGGGTCTGAAACCCTATAGGAGGAACAACAATATGAACTAACCAGTGTCCCCAGAGCTCCCTGGGACTAAACCAACAATCAAAGAAAACACATGGTGGGACTCCTGTGTATAGCTACATATGTAGCAGAAGATGGCCTAGTGGGTCATCAATGGGAAGAGAGGCCCTTGGTCTTGTATGGTTCTATGCCCAGTATAGGGGAATGCCAGGGCCAGGAAGTGGGAGTGGGTGGGTTGTAGAGCAGGGTCGGGGGGAGGGCATAGGGGATTTTAGGCAAGGAAACTGGGAAATGGTATAGAATTTGAAATGTAAATGAAGAAAAATCTAATAAAAATATATTAATAAAAAAGAAAATTTCCTTTGTCAACTCTTTGAATAATTTTGTAATATTTTGACAAGCATCTGAGTGATGCATTGAAGTATCATTTAACATGAACATTTTGTGCTCAGATCAAGAAGTAATTTCTCCTGACCTCCATGAAGAAAAATCAAAGTGACCTTTATTGATTTAGATCTTTCTGTGTGTCCAGCTGTCTAATGGAGAATAGTGTTAAAATGATTATTCAATGACTTATCTTCTCATTGTTAGACAGGATGACAAACCAGGGCTATCTCCATCCTACCTAAAGTGGAGTATGAATTCATGATCTTTTCTTGTTTCATAAGTCTGGCTGATAGCAGCCACCTTTTCATACAAATAAATGCCTTAAATATTTTAGTAGAAAATGTGTAAGCAAATAGCAAGACAATCTAGTCACCTCTAAAAAGTAGAGTATAGAAAATGAGTTTCCTTTTTTTTCTTTGCTAATTATTTTATTTGTTTCCATTTCAAATGTTACCCCCTTCCTGGTCTCCCCTCCTCAAGTTCTCTACTCCATTCCCCTCCCTTGTGCCTCTAAGATTGTGCTACCCCACTTACCAATCTACCCACCTCCACCTCACCCCTCTAGCTTCCCCCTTCTCTGGGGCATCAAGCCTCCACAGGACCAATCACCTCCCCTCCTGCTGAAGCCAGATGATGCAGTCCTCTGCTGCATATATAGCTGGAGCCATAGACTAGCCTGTGTATACTTAGCAGAAGGGCCAAAGAAACCATTTCTTTTCTTAAGAAATTTAATCTTGTGAAAATCTTTCAATAAGCTTAATTAAATTGGAGTGGTGTTTTAACAAAAATTTATGCAAAATACTTTCTTAGCTTTGAAGCTTAAAATAATTACCTAAATTATGATTTAAATCTCACTTCCAAGAAGTACTTTAATTCACAAATAAGAATTGCATAACTTGAAATATATGTTTTGAGAAAAACTAAGATAGATAAATTGGTGTAAGATTTGACTAACTCATCTATTTCACTCTACTGAGTACAATGGCAATCTACTCTTTAGTGATGTAATATATTACACTACTATTAAGTACAAAACATAATTTATACATCTCTTGAATTCCTTGGTCCTATCTGACTTATACTTTGTTTTCTTGGGTCTATGATTTCTGCAAATACTAACACCCTTCTGCCTCCCAGTCTTCTGTGTTATTCAGTGAGGTTTATCTATTTAGATTCCTAATAGATATGGGAACATTTTAGGTGAATTCCATTGTTTATATATACCACATTGGGGGGGGACGACCATGTATCCCTTGAGAAATAACTTTGAAATTAACAACCCATGGCAGCTACCCCTAAACACCATTTCTAGCCCATGCTTCTTCCCTTTCTAACCTTTCTACTCCAACCCATTGCTTTTCTTTCTTTCTTTTTTATTATTATTATTTTCTTTATTTACATTTCAAATGCTATCCCAAAAGTTCCTTATACACCCCCCCCCGCCCCTGCTCCCCTACCCACCCACTCCCACTACTTTGCCCAGGCCTTCCCCTGTGCTGGGTCATATAACGTTTGCAAGACCAAGGGGCCTATCTTCCCAGTGATGGCCAATTAGGCCATCTTCTGCTACATATGCAGCTAGAGACTCGAGCTCAGGGGGTACTGGTTAGTTCATATTGTTGTTGCATCTACAGGGTTGCAGCCCCGTACAGTTCCTTGGGTACTTTCTCTAGCTTTTCATTCCCCCAAATCCAGCAAACACTCCCTACTACCCTACAAGTCATTCTAAGAAAGTAAGTAGACTAACTGAAGAACTACAAGTCTCTCTTTCTCTCTGTCACCTACACTGTTCCCCTTATACTCACCCAAAGATCTGCAACAGAACCCCTACTACAAATTTAACTCCCCTCCATCCCAACTCTAATATATCACACAGTTAAATCTTCTGCTCCTAATCTCCCTACCTCTACTTTTTTGCTTTAGCACAACTCCCAAGTCTAGCTGATACTCTCTGCTAACCCACAGGTCTTTCTTGTCAGGGAAACAGGAAAGTTGACTTCAGATATTAATATCTTCTTCAACTCCTACAAATCCAATGACCTAATCTAATCTAATCCCCAGATGCATAGCAGACCTTCTGGAGTGACCTGTTTTCACTATCTGCCCACATTTGAGGAAATAAAATAAGCAGATACTGGTAGAACATGCTGCTTTCATTCTTCCTGTGAACACACTCAGTCCCCTCCCTCTCCACATTCTTAAGTGTCAGTGACCAAGTCTCAAACATACATTGTGCCTAGAATCCCAGTGATAACATCTATCAGGTCCACAGGAAATGTCTACCAAGCAACAAACAGCTACTAAACTTTCCTAAAAACCTGAGATGCAGCAGAAACCAAAGAATACAATGCTACCCGGCAAAACCAAGTCCACAGAGGAGCACCTAGAACTAAAAATTTCCCAATCCCGGACACCATCTTAAAAACTCAACCAACAGTAGCCAGGGTATTACATCTTCACTGCAACCAAGCAACTCTATCCCAGCAAGTCCTGTATCCAACATAGCTGAAGCTCAAGGAAAAGACTGAAAAACATCTTTGTATGAATATGATAGTGGTCCTTAAAGAGGAAATGAATAAACCATATTTAAAAAAATAAGTAAAACACAAACAGTGGAAGGAAATGAGTAAGAGTTCATGACCTTTCAAAAACAGAATTTTTAAAAAAACTTAAACTGAGAGAATTTTAGAGATGAAAAATTTAGGAATTCAAACAGAAACTAGAGAGGAAACACCACCAACAGAATTTTAATAGATGGAAGAGAAAATGTCAGACATTGAAGATAAAGTAGAGGAAGGATATATCTGTCCATGAAAAGGTTATGCATTGAACTGTCCTGAATCAAAACATTCAGGAAATCCAAGACACCACAAAAATATAAAATATAAAAATAATAAAAATAGAGGAGGGAGACTAAGCCCAGTCAATGGCCCTTAGAATGTTTCAAGAAAATCCTAAGAGAACATTTTCTCTAACCTAAAGAATGAGATGATTATGACAGTGAAAGCCGCATAGTTAATACCAAATACATTAGAGCACTAAAGAAAGTTCTCTCACCACATACTATTCAATGCTTTAAACACACAGTTCAAAGAAAATTAAATCTCAAAAGGAAAAATAATCAAGAAACATAAAAAGCAGATCTGTAACAGTAAACAGACATAAGTTCCAACTCAAAACATGAAATTTTTTTGAATTATAATAGAAAAACTATGAAAAGAGTAATGTATCTGGGCAGTGGGCAGTGGTGGTACTTGGGAGGGAGGGGGAGGCAGATTTCTGAGTTCGAGGCCAGCCTTGTCTACAGAGTGTGTTCCAGGACAGCCAGGGCTATAAAGAGAAACCCTGTCTAAAAAAAAAAAAAAAAAAAAAAAAAAACCTAAGAAGAAAAGAAAAATGAAAAGAGCAATGTGAGACAACTAGTAATTAGAAAATATAAATACATTATTGATTTTAGGTATCATAATGCCATTGCGAGTGTATAAAAAGTAACTGATAAATGTTGAATTTGGATTATATGGATTTGACCATATGCTTTTTTCTTTATTTTGTGAGTATTCAGAAATTTCTAACAGAAAACTTAAATTGTGATGTAGTAGATATACACATTTAGATGTATATATAAATATACACTGAAAATACAAATCCATTAAATAATCATTTTAATAATACATGACTCTGTAATTGTGAAACAGAAACTATGCCTACATATAGAGTCATATATGGATTTGACATCTCAAACATTATATGGAAGTTAGATGATATGTTTATATTACTGTCAAGGTCTCCTAAAGTATCTTTAGATACTATAAAAATAATGATGTTGAAGATGGGTCAGAAGATGATGAAGTCTTCTGTTTGTGGAATAAGAAAATAGAAAAATCTACCACATCAATGTATAATTATAAATAATATATAGATTTAAGTATGTAAGTAGGATTAAATGAAAAAAATTAACACTACGGGTAGAGGTTTAGGAAGTTATATATCTAAATGGTTATATCCAGCAAAACTAAAACATACATTAAAATTGTTTCATTGTTCAGCCATGGTTCAGCATATATTCAAGTGTATATGAACATGTGCTTGAGAACATTTGTAAACTCAAATGATGTGAATCAGGAAAAAATGTGTTAAAAATGAAACCAAGGTTGGAGAGCAGAGCAGGAGTGAAGGTATAGGGGACTGTTGGGATAGCATTTGAAAAGTAAATGAAGAAAGTATCTAAGAAAAAATTGTTTTTGAGGATCCATTCGATCAGGGCCACCACGCCATTTTCCTTCTGAGCCCAGCTGAGGCTACTAATGGCTCCAGAGTGCTCCCCACTCTGTGAAACCTCAGGATCACCTCGAGATCACGGGTGAGTGGAACACAACATCAGCTCAAAAGAATCACAGAGGGTCTTGTACCAGCAGGAACAGGGACAGAGGAAGCCAGCCTGACCAGAGGCCAGGATCCATTCAGGTCAGGACCAGCCCCGCCATCTTGACCCCAGGAATCAGGAGGTGGACCAGAGCTCCAGACTGCTGGACACCTGCCCTGCAAGAGGATAGCTTGTCTGCAGAGAGTGCTCTGATCACTGGAACTCAGGTGAGAGTTGGACTCCCAGGAGTGCTGACAGAGGCTAACAGAATCACAGCAGGATCAAGCTCCAGCCAGAGACAGCTTAAACATTAACACCAGAGAGTTCCAGATGGTGAAAGGCAAACGTAAGAATCTTACTAACAGAAACCAAGAACACTGGGCATCATCAGAACCCAGTACACCTCCACAGTGAGTTCTGGATACCCCAACACACCTGAAAAAACAAGACACAGATTTAAAATCATATCTCATGATGGTGGTAGAAGACTTTAAGAAGGGCAAAAATAACTCACTTAAAGAAATACAGGAGAACACTACTAAACAGGTAGAAGCCCTAAAAGAGGAAGCACAAAAATAGCTCAAGGAATTACAGGAGAACATTGCTAAACAGAAGTCATTAAAGAACTACAGTAAAACACTGCTAAATAGGTAGAAGAAACACAAAAATCCCTTAAAGAATTACAGGAAAACAAAACCAAACAGGGGATGGAATTGAACAAAACCATCCAAGATCTAAAAATGGAAGTAGAAGCAATGAAGAAAACCCAAAGGGAGAAAACTCTGGAGATAGAAACCCTAGGAAAGAATTCAGGAACTATAAATATGAACATCAGCAACAGAATACAAGAGATGGAAGAGAGAATCTCAGGTACAGAAGGTTCCATAGGGAACATGGACACAACAATCAAAGAAAATTCAAAATATAAAAAGATCCTAACTCCAAACATCCAGGAAAATTCAGGACACAATGAGAAGACCAAACCTATGGATAATAGGAGTAGATGAGAATGAAGATTTCCAACTTAAAGGGCCAAAAAATATCTTCAACAAAGTTATAGAAGAAAACTCCCCAAACCTAAAGAAAGAGATGCCCATGAACATACACGAAGCTTACAGAACTCCAAATATACTGGACAAGAAAAGAAATTCCTCCTGACACATAATAATCAGAACAACAAATGCACTAATAAATACAGAATATTAAAAGCGGTAAGGGAAAAACGTCAAGTAACATATAAAGGCAGGCCTATTAGAATTACACCAGACTTCTCACCAGAGACTGTGAAAGCCAGAAGATCCTGGACAGATGTTAAACAGACACTCAGAGAATAAAAATGCCAGCCCAGGCTGCTATAGCTAGCAAAACACTCAATTACCATAGATGGAGAAACCAAAGTATTCCATGACATAACAAAATTCACACAATATCTTTCCATGAATCCAGCCCTTCAAAGGATAATAAAGGGAAAACACCAATACAAAGATGGAAAGTAAACCTTAGAAAAAGCAAGAAAGTAATCCTTTAACAAAACTAAAAGAAGAAAGCCACAAGAAGAGATTCCCAACTTTAACAACAAAAATGACAGGAACCAACAATTACTTTTGTTTTTCTTACTTTTTTTTTTTTTTTTTTTTTTTTTTTTTTTTTTTTGTTTTTTTTCGTTTTTCAAGGGAGGGTTTTTTTGTATTGCTCTGGCTGTTTGTCCTGGAATTCACTTCGCAGA
>NC_034611.1:44129240-44133591 GCF_900095145.1 Mus pahari
TTAGAAAAAGCAAGAAAGTAATCCTTTAACAAAACTAAAAGAAGAAAGCCACAAGAAGAGATTCCCAACTTTAACAACAAAAATGACAGGAACCAGCAATTACTTTTGTTTTTTGTACTTTTTGTTTTTTTTTTTTTTTTTTTTTTTTTTTTTTTTTTTTTTTCGTTTTTCAAGGGAGGGTTTCTTTGTATAGCTCTGGCTGTTTGTCCTGGAATTCACTTCGCAGACCAGGCTGGCCTTAAACTCAGAAATCAACCTGCCTCTGCCTCCTGAGTGCTGGGACTAAAGGTGTGTACCACCATGCCTGGCCCTATGATTACTTTTCTTTGATTTCTCTTAATAGCAATGGATTCGATTCACCAATAAAAAGGCATAGACTAACAGACTGGCTACACAAACAGGACCCAATATTTTGTTGCTTACAGGAAACCCACCTCAGGAATAAAGACAGACACTACCTCAGATTAAAAGGCTGGAAAACAATTTTCCAAGCAAATGGTCTGAAGAAACAAGCTGGAGTAGCCATTCTAATATTGAATAAAATTGATTTCCAACCCAAAGTTATCAAAAAAGACAAGGAGGGGCAGCTCGTACTCATCAAAGATAAATCTACCAAGATGAACTCTCAATTCTGAATATCTATGCTCCAAATGCAAGGGTAACCACATTCATTAAAGAAACTGTAGTAAAGTTCAAAGCACACATTGCACCTCACACAATAATAGTGGGAGACTTCAACACCCCACTCTCACCAATGGACAGATCCTGGTAACAGAAACTAAACAGAGACACAGGGACACTAACAGAAGTTATGAAACAAATGGATTGAACAGATATATTCAGAACACTTTATACTAAAACAAAAGGATATACATTCTTCTCCGCACCTCATGGTTCCTTCTCCAAAATGGACCATGTAATCGGTCACAAAACAGGCCTCAACAGATACAAAAATATTGAAATTATACTATGCATCCTGTCAGATCACAACAGACTAAGGGTGATCTTCAATAACAGCATAAGTAAAAGAAAGCCAACATTGACATGGAAACTGAACAACACTCTACTCAATGATACCCTGGTCAAGGACATTTTAGACTTTATTGTAAATGAAGCCACAACATACCCAAACTTATGGGACACAATGAAAGCAGTCCTAAGAGGAAAACTTATAGCTCTGAGTGCCTCCAAAAAGAAACTAGAGAGAGAATACACTAGCAGTCTGACAGCACACCTAGAAGCTCTAGATCAAAAGGAAGCAAATTCACAGAAGAGGGGTAGAGAGCAGCAAATAATTAAACTTAGGGCTGAACTCAACCAAGTGGAAACAAAAAGAACNATTCAACGAATCAACCAAACCAGGAGCTGGTTCTTTGAGAAAATCAACAAGATAGATAAACCCTTAGCCAGAATAACTAGAGGGCACAGGGACAGTATCCTAATTAACAAAATCAAAAATGAAAAAGGAGACATAACAAAAGATCCTGAGGAAATCAAAAACATCATCTGATCCTACTACAAAAGGCTATACTCAACAAAACCAGAAATCCTGGATGAAAGGGACAACTTCCTAGACAGATACCAGGTACCAAATTTAAATCAGGAGCAGATTAATGATTTAAAGAAATGGAAGCAGTCATTAATAGTTTCCCAACCAAAAAAAAAAAAAAAAAAAAAAAAGCCCAGGACCAGATGGGTTTACTGCAGAGTTCCATTAGACCTTCAAAGAAGACCTAATTCCAACTCTCCTCAAACTATTCCACAAAATAGAAAGAGAAGGTACTCTACCCAATTCGTTCTATGAAGCCAAAATTACTCTGATACCTAAACCAAAGATCCAACTAAGAAAGAGAACTTCAGACCAATTTCCCTTATGGATATCGATGCAAAAATACTCAATAAAATCCTCGCAAACTGAATCCAAGAACACATAGAAAAGATCATCCATCATGACCAAGTAGGCTTCATCCCAGGGGTGGTTTAATATACGGAAATCCATCAACATCTTCCACTGTATAATCAAACTCAAAGAAAATTCCACTTGATCGTCTCATTAGAGGCTGAGAAAGCATTTGACAAAATCCAATACCACTTCATGATTAAAGTATTAGAACGATCAGGAATTAAAGGCCCATATCTAAACATAATAAAAGCAATCTACAGCAAACCAGTAGCCATCAGGGTGAGCAACAGCACCACCGATGCCCAGCCAAATTAAGTGTGGGTTCATTTATAAAACTACACCCTATAGCATTTGATTTCAAAGATAAAAGTAACTAATTAAATGCTTATAATTGTCATAATCTGCAATGTTTCTGATTAAAATGGATAAAAATAATCTAATAAATGAGCTTTATAAATTTTGGGAATGAAAAGAACATTATCCTTTTCCAATTGATGATTATGGACAATCTATGAGAAAGTGTCATCCTTTATAATTGATCTGTGAAATTTACAAATTCAAATATTGAGTACTCTGCTTTTGAGAAATGACTATTATGAATGCCCCTCTTCTCACTGGATTATAATTAATGTTAGCTCACTAAATATTCCAAATGAAGCTAGGTGGTGTTTTACATGATTGTAATCCCCATCTTGCAAAGTAAGACAAGAAGATTACAAGTCTGAGCTCGACCTGGGTTCTATAGGAAGACTTTGTGTCTGAAAAAAATGAACGACAGAAAACAAAATGAAAAAAAGAACAAAAACAAAAACAAAACACACACACATACACATACAGACAGACAGACAGACAGACAGACACACACACACACACACACACACACACACACACACACACACACACATTTGTGACAGAGCAGGTAAATGAGATTAGTCATATTTCTATTTGTAGGCTAACGAGTATGTATGTCTCTAGTCTAATGTGAGAACTTTAGACTTCAGAGATCCCAGTAATGGAACTCTGTAATCCTCTCAGGAATAAAGACAAAATGTAAAGGCTGTCTGTCTGTGACTGAAATGTCACTTTGGGCACAATCAATAGAGAAGGCAAAGCAGCATCGTTAAAAAGATTTCAAAACATTTCATATAACTAAGCATATGCATTTAAATTATATTGTTTTATTTGGTAATAAACTTAATGATCTGGAGCATGGGAGATGTTTAAGCAGCTCAAAGCAACTGTTTTTCTCATCTGAGTCCTGGGTTTCATTCTCCAAACCCAAATATTACTCTCTACCATATGTAACTCCAGTTCCAAGGCCTCATCTGGCCTTATCAGGAACCAGGCTGGAATACAAACAAGGAAGCAATCCTACCTAGAAAATCATTAAGTTAGTAAGTAAGTAAGTAAGTAAGTAACTAAATAAATAAATAAGTAAATAAATAAATCTTAAAATAGTTCTCAGTAAAATAAATTAACAATAAAAAATATTTTATAACTAATCATGAGAACCATGGTTGATGAGTTGATGTGCTCAATGATCATGGTTTCCTGACCTGTAAATACTTACTCAGACGTTTTATTGCCACTGTAATCTTAACTAGAATGTAAACAACACAAATGTCTTTCAATTGTTAAGTCAATAATGAAAATGTAGTACATATTACACAATGAAATTCTGTTCAGGTTTAAACAGGAAAGGAAATCATGACATTTTCAGAAAATACAGTAAATTATCAATAGCTCTCGAATCCACAGAAGTCTCCATTTTCATAAATAAAAACAATCTTTAACTCTGTGTCAAATATTTATCCTTATACAATAAAAGAAGCTTTCACCCTTCATCTATGAGTCTTCAGTTTGCAATAGATGGGAATGATTACAAAATGAGGCACATGGAATAAATGCCGGGAACTAACCTTGGAGCTTCCAGCTCCAGGTAGTAGTACTATAACACCATTCCTGTACCCGGGTCTCAGGAAATATCACAAAACAAACAAACAAACAAACAAACAAACAAACAAAGGGATGATTGTAAAGTCTAGAGGACCTGGACATCAGCTGATTAGTGTTCTTTTATATTTGACAGTCAAACTGCTCCTAAGAAATGTCAACAATGCATCTACCTAATTAAGACCTAAGCAATGAGATAACTACTTGACAAGCCAAGTGGGTAGTGAAAATCTCACAAAGCCCTAATCCTAGATTAAACACTACAGGCAATTGATGATTGCTGAGAGAGGGCAGATCAGTTCTCTCCAGGGATGAGCCTCTTCATTGGTTTACTAACACCAAGTGGTCAGTCCTAAACTCATATACATGCAACACTAAAAGAAGTCTTCCTTCCTTCCTTCCTTCCTTCCTTCCTTCCTTCCTTCCTTCCTTCCTTCCTTCCTTCCTTCTTCCTTCCTTCTCTTCTCTTTCCTTCCCTTCTCCTTCCTTCCTTCC
>NC_034611.1:44133700-44178600 GCF_900095145.1 Mus pahari
TTTCTTTCTTTCTTTCTTTCTTTCTTTCTTTCTTTCTTTCTTTCTTTCTTTCTTTCTTTCTTTCTTGGTGTGGTATGGTGTGTGTGTGTGTGTGTGTGTGTGTGTGTGTGTGTGTGTAAGACAATAGTAATGAAAGAAAGGTAATCAATATGAACAGATTGGCAGTGGATAAATGAGAAATTAAAGTGAGGTGAGATAAAAATTTTTGTAAATAGAGGGTTCACATATAAAATTTTCAGAAGGATAAAAATAAAAAAGGAAATTGAAGTGAGCAACAAAAGCTATTATACTAGTTAAAAATCAAAGTTGCACAATATTGTATGCTCCTGAAAACATAAATGAATAATTGTTCTCTTAGAGCATCGAAGTTGAATGTAGATAAATTTTAAAAATTGAATAAAATATAACAATACATGTTAGAAATAGTGAATAATTGCACAAACTGGAAGCTAATATTTTCTACCTACATAAAATCTATTAGCAAGTTAAATTGTAGCTGAATGAGGTTTATTTTTAATTAAGTGATAAAAGTACTAATATGGGAATCATAGTAATTTCAGAGAAACAAAACATTTTTATTCCAACTCTTGAAGTCAAATTATGAATACTCAATGAAAACAATATTGCAATAGAGGAGTGATGCCTAGTTACTTTAAAGATGAGAAAAAAATCAGTTAGACTTGTAGTGGCTAGTTTTATCTCCACTATTTTTCCTAGATATTTGTTTCAATATCAGTACAGGTGTTGAAAATATAATGCTAAAATAAATTTTGTATTTGATGAAACAAATTTGGAATATAATTATCACTTTGACAATATACATGGGCTTATGATAATCAGTTACATGTCTTAGAGGTAAAATAATGTATACAAACTATAGATTTCTGAAATGCTAGACTTAAATAAACTCTGCGTTGTACTATTCTTATTCTTGCAGATACCAACAATGATAAAGTATAAATTCTTATCTAGATATAATTAGAGATAAGTAATTAATAATATTACTTTAAGATTATTGGAATTTGTATTCTGCTCCTTCAAATGTATTTTACTGTGACTCTTTTTTGTAAAATAATATGACATAATGTGTATTTACTCTGAAATTATATCATTTTGAGATACTGAATACTTGAAAACAGACATCATACTTCAGTGTGATGGCTGAAATAACTGAAAAAAAATGGGGTGTGTAAATGGCAGACACATCGTACACAAAGTGATGGTCATATGAGACAAAGTAGGATGGCTGAGATTAGTTATTACACTGTAAATATTACTTAATAAAATATTAAAAGATTGTTATACTTTCAGAGTTTTCTTTGAAATCATTATGAGCAGGATGCCCTAGGCCATTGTTAATTGACCCATGGGTATTATAGAGTCCTGTGTGTTGAAGAACATGAAATAATGCTTTCCAAATACGTTCTCAGCTCTTTGTTTGGATATGGCTTTAAATTCAGATATGACAGGTCAATAATTCCTGGGCTAATTATATAAACTAAATACATATTTCTATGTATACATATAATATAAACACACACACATATATATACATATAATATAAACACATACACACACACACACACACACACACACACATATATATATATACTAACATTATAAATTACCTTCATTATTTCTTTTTCCAAAAGTTTAATTAGTTTTAATTATATGAGCATGAGCATATGCCAGTGAGTTCACATATATTTGACTTTGTGCAAAGAATGAGGTGAATGGGATAATATTTAGTGTATCCTTTAATTGTGCTTGCCTAAGAGACCATGGAAGTTCATCACTGGTTTGATTTTCATAGCAACCAGGTATAATAAGGGAGAAAGTTCATGACTTAAACCTGAAAAGAGATCTTAGGAAGAATTTAGGGAAGAAAGGAGATGGGGAAATGTGAAAGGGACATATATGTTTTCATTTTTTTAAAAAAATACGGTCTTGTTACTATTACTAAGAGCCGATCATTTATTTAAGCTTACTTATTTTCACACAGATTAAATATCATGTACCATGTCTAAGTCTTATCCTCTGCATACTTATGTGACTTATTCAATTCTGACATTTTCAGTCATTAAAGTTCAACATTCACTGTCTTAATCTGGAAGCATCATGTCATTGTCCATAGCCTTATGGAAAATGTTGTCCTATGGAAATCATTTTATCAAAATTGCCTTTCTTATTTTATCTTTCTGGCAATTTCTTCTTCAACTAATTGGCCTTTTATTTATTTCTTTAGTAATAGAGTAATATTAACAAATGAACTTAAATGTTATTAAAATAAACTTGAGTATAAATCACATACATAGGATAGTTCAAACCACATACATAAGATAGTATAATAAACTAAAATTAGCCTTGTACATACTGTTGAAATATGAGGCTGTGCAAGTCCTCAGATGAATCTTACAGAAGAAAAGGAGCTCCTAACAAATCTTAGGAATTTGATGTTGAAAAATATATTTTAAAAATGAAATATTCTTCATTATGATTTCTACCACAAGAAACCATTTATTTAGCTTTCCAGGTAATGTTAAGTGGCAAAAGTATAACAATGCTGAAAACCTGAGCATCAAAACTCTTCTTAAGTGGGATAGGGAAGGGAGCGGCATAAATTACATGTTAATTCAAAATCTGAATAACAAAAATTTCTGTTCATATATAATTTCTAAGAATGGAGAATAACAAATAAATTCTCATTACCTAAAATGCTCTAGAGCAACATCATAAAAAAAAAAAACTTTGACGGCAAGCCAACACAAAAATTCCAAATTACTTAAAACAGTAGTGATTCTTTGTAATTGTTCATTATAATCTGGGTGATAACAGTGTGTTAAACTTTAAAATGTTTGATAAGTCTAGGGCATTATGCAAACAGAGAAGTTTAGACATCATGACTACAAAGTTAGTTATATCAAATAGTAAATCAAGAATTTGAATAGATGGATGATTTTTCTTATTTTTGAATGTTTGTTGTAGGAAGTAAGTTGTGATGCTAGAAAAGGTAACTTTTAACTTTAGTAATTATTGAAAACCAACTTCTACAGTACTATTTATGAAAAAGGATGCTAAATTTTTAGCAGTTTGAGATTCTCCAGTTTAAAACTAAGGTCACATACCTATCTAATTGAATGTGGAACATCTTTCTAATAAGGATGTTCATAAAACAAATAATTGTTTCCTGAGAGCCAATCTATGATAAATGTTTTACATATAACTACAATGGAGATTGAAGGTGTGACTTCTGTTTGCTCATGTCAGAGGTTGCTAACAAATTATGAAAATTTGTACTATAATAAATTTGAAGAAGTGAAAGATTAGAATGATAATTGATGTATATGTGTACATAGTATATTACATCATACCATATACAATTAATATTTTTGAAACTTACACTTTCTTAATCTTAATATCATGAAAAAGATGATACTTTAATCACCTTTTAATCACAGTACTTAGGAGACAAGTGTTGGGTAATATCTGTGAGTTCAAGGCCAGCCTGGTCTCCATAGTGATGGAGGCTGATTCCTGACCTAGAGCTTCTACATAAATATGTATATGTACAATAATTTACACATATTTTCAAATGAATACAGGCATGCATAAATATACCCATGCCCTGTTCTTGTCCATCTGACATTTTTACATGTATTCTGTTTGTGCTATCTCTAGCAGGCTGGCTAGGATTTTTTTTTTTTTTTATGTGACTAGTCAGTAATTTCCAAAGTGAAAAATCAGGAGTTATAAGTTGTTAACTTTGGCAAAAGGTGGCATAGAATAAGATCTTTGCCCCTGTTTCATTCTGTGGAATCAAGATCAAAATGAGGCATGACCAGGAAGATATGGGTTAAGGTAAAAACATAATTGTAGAATTCCTGCCTTTTTTAAAGTACAAATGATAATTAAGTATCTAATTTATTAAGTTATTTAGATGTAATGAGAGTACAGAAATATATTCATTGTACACAGCCTAGAAGAAAGTAGTTCATCAAAATAAAACTCAATTGTGACCTGATTTCCTCTCTATCTTCATGAGTGTTCAAGAAGTAAATTGTAACCTTATTTTGATTTCTAATGTGTATATATGTGTGGCCATGTATATTTATGCGTGTCATGTACATGGAGGTAACCACCATGGCAGGGAAGAGTACATAACTGCTTGCTGGAAATAGTGCCTATTGTAACAATATCAAAATTAATTTTCTTGTAACATGTAGTTTGTATTACATAACTACATATCCCCAAGAATTAGAGACACTTATTTACAACTATGGGCCTTTATGATTAAAATAATAAAAAATAGTAGAATGGTGAAATTGAGTTTTGTATCTAATATAGTTAGTCTCTGAGCACACAGTCCCATCCTCCTCTATTATGTGCAACTAACTAGCAAGAAACCTGATTAAAATGAAGACAAATAACTACACAATTGTCAGTGTAAAATATAATTTCAAATCTTGGAAGTAACAGAAAAAATATAAAATACAATAAAAATCAAATGTAAACTCAGGAAGGAGGAGTTAGGGAGACACTCTAGAATGTACCAGAGACCTGGAAGGTGACAGATGCTCAGGACTCAAAGGAGAGGAACATAGATTAAATAACCTACAGTGAGGAGAGAGAACTTGTAGAGTTCACCTCCAGTAAAAAGACAGGGCATCAAGTGGAGGGATGGGGTCATCATCCCACAGTCAAAAACTCTTACCCAGAATTGTTCCTTCCTGAAAAAACTGCAGAAACAAAAATGCAGAAGAGCCTAGGGAAAAGAAGGTCCATTGACAGGACCAAATTGGAATCCAGCTCAAGGGGAGGCCCCAAGGCCTGACACTATGCTATGATATGCTTACAGACAGGAGCCTAAGACACCTGCCCCCTGAGAGGCCCAACCAGCAGCTGAAAGAGTCATGTGCAGCTATTTACACCTATCTAACAGAAGCTAGTGACTCTTGTGGTTGAATTAGGGAAAAGCTGGAAGAATCTGAGGAGGAGGTCGACCCCATAGGAAGGCCAGACATCTTAACTATCCTGGACCACAGCATGTCTCAGCCACTGTGCCACCTACCAGGTAACATACACCAGCTGATATGAGGCCCACTACACATTTACAGCAGAGGACTGACAGGTATGGACTAAGTCAGAGAAGATACACCTATCCCTTGAGAGACTTAGGACCCCAAGGAGTGGGGAGGTCCAGTGGAGTGGTGGTGGGGTAGGGACATCCTCTTTGAGAGGGTTGGGTTGAGGAGAGGGAAAAGATGTGGGATGTGGAAGAGTCAGAGGATAAACCAGGAAAGGGATAAAGTCTGGAGTATAAAAAGATTAAAGAATAAAAAAAAAGAATAATTTAAAATCTTGTAAGTAACAGAAAAAATATAAAATACAATGAAATCAAAGGTAAACTGCTAAATCTTTCTTCACAGAATATATAGAAAGGTAAATGCTAATATACATACATATATACAAACCTGCTTGTGGACGTTGTACATCGTGGTGCGGAGCCTAGTGCGCACCACGATGTACAACGTCCACAAGCAGTGATCATACAGCACATGCCATTGCTGTTCTGTTAAGGAATTTATCCCCTGTGCCCATTTCTAAGAGGCTTTCCCCCACTTTTTCCTCTATATATTTCAGTGTCTCTGGTTTTATGTAGAGTTCTTTGATCCACTTAGACTTGAGNTTTGTACAAGGAGATAAGAATGGATAAATTCATATTCTTGTACATGCTAACTTCCAGTTGTGCCAGCACCGTTGGTTTAAAAGGCTGTCTTTTTGTCCACTGGATGGTTTTAGCTCCTTTGTTAAAGATCAAGTAACCATAGGTGTGTGGGTTCATTTCTGGGTCTTCAATTCTGTTCCATTGATCTACTTGTCTGTCACTGAACCAGTACCACGCAGTTTTTAATCACAATTGTTCTGTAGTATAGCTTGAGTTCAGGAATGGTTATTCCCCCAGAGTTTCTTTTATTGTTGAGAATAGTTTTTGTTATCCTAGGTTTTTTATTATTCCAGATGAATTTGCAAATTGCCCTTTCTAACTCAGTGAAGAATTGAGTTGGAATTTTGATGGGGATTTCACTGAATCTGTAGATTGCTTTTGGCAAGATAGCCATTTTTACTTTATTAATTCTGCCAATNCATGAGCATGGGAGATCTTTCCATCTTTTGAGATCTTCTTCAGTTTCTTTCTTCAGAGACTTGATGTTTTGGTCATACACATCTTTCACCTCCTTAGTTAGAGTCACACCAATGTATTTTGTACTTTTTGTGACTATTGTGAAGGGTGTTGTTTTCCTAATTTCTTTCTCCTCCTGTTTATCCTTTGTGTAGCGAAAAGCCACTGATTTGTCTGAGTGAGTTTTATATACAGCTACTGCACTGAAGCTGTTTATCAGGTTTAGGTGTCGCTACCATCTCTGACCAGTGGAAAAGAAGTGACAAAACCGATGTCCTTCTCAAAGCAGTTTATTCAGGAACATAACTATGTGCAGTAAAAAGATTCCCCGACCTCTCTCGGCCATCCCCTTTTATACCCTTTAGTCCACTCCCCATCACCCTATTCCACGTAGGCATAGTTCATTGGCACAGGACTACATTCGTCATATCATCTGATCTTTCATCGTGGTGCATCTGTGCAGTGCGGTTTAATGGACGTGGCTATCTTGAGGGATATGAGGAAGTCAGTTGTTAGCCGTTAGACTTGGCAGCAGTCCTAGATGCCATCTTGGGGTCACAGCCAAACCCACTCCTCACATTTAGGAGTTCTCTGGTGGAATTTTTAGGGTCACTTATATATACTATCATATCATCTGCAAATAGTGATATTTTGACTTTTTACTTTCTAATTTGCATCCCCTTGATCTCCTTAAATAGATGTTTCTATTTAAAAATCTACAAGAGCTGTGGGGATGCCATTTTAAATGCCACTTGTCAACAACCACTTTAGCTCTCAACAAATTTCTAACAATTCTTAGTCACACTGATTTTTGTCGCAGACTATCCCCCCTCCCCCTTTTGGGTCTCCTGTCTGTGTGGAATGGGTTTCTGGTGGCAGATAGGCATGAATTCAGCAAATTGACAAACCGACCAATGCGAGAGAGTATGTAGAATCTGAGTGTATTTTTCTAAATGGAGCATCAAACTTTTATACAGAAGAACAAACAAGAAAAGCCAGGTGAAGACACATCCACAGAGTTACAGTGACACAAAACAAAGGGTTGTGTACATCAAAAGATGGCGGGAACAAGCCCAGCGTTGTTTACAACCAGGTGTAAAGCTAGTCTATAGTTAAACCTGCCAATTCGCCAATTCTCTGGGCCAATGTGTATTCCCTGTTCTCAGTTATCACTCTACAGAGTACCCCTGAGCTATGCTGGCTCTGTTCTTTGTAATGCCTAATTAGTTTCACTGGTCATTTATTAAAAGTCAATTTGAATGTTAATGAATATGTAACCTTCTCACTGAATCTTACTGAATTCCAGGCTCTTCAGCTTCAAGGATTTTCTAGGATGTTGGTGGAGGCTCACCTATGATAAATTTCAATCTTTAAAGGCACTTACATTACTGAAAGAGAGAATACACCATAGTAACATGGGGATAGGATTTGAGTATACGGGTTATGAGAATGCCAAGCGTCCAGGATGCTGAGTTTCCTTGAAACTCTTTGCCTCGTGAGTGCTTCCAGGCCTCCCAGCCTGTTAAGCAGACTTTACTGCAGTGGGCATGGCAGATTCTAATATTTTTTCCTTTAAACATTTTACTTTAAGGTAAATATGTTTTAATTTGATGAGTAAAACTCTGAAACATCCCAAGATGTTCATTGTAAGAGTGGTATCTTACAGAGAATGCAAAGGAAATGATAAATTTGATATTGTTAAGTAGGGGTTAGGAATATTAGCCCCAAAGCTTAGACTATGCAAGATATTCTTCACAGACCACAGGAAGCTCAACAAGAAGGAAGACCAAAGTGTGGATGCTTCATATTAGTTCGAAAGCTTGGAATACCCAAATTACAATGAACAGACCACGTGAAGCTCAAGAAGGAAGATCAAAATGTGGATGCTTCAGTCCTCAGAAAAGGGAACAAAATATTCATGGGATGAAATATGGAATAAAAATATATTTTTTTTACTTTTTCCTTCCTTTCTTCCTTTCTTTCTCTTTTTCCTTCCTTTATTCTTCCCTTCCTTTCTTGCTTTCTTCCTTGTTTCCTTCCTTTCTTTCTTTCTTACTTTCCTTTCTTCTTTGTTTCTTTCTTTATTTCTTTGTTTCTTTGTTTCTTTCTTTCTTTCTTTCTTTCTTTCTTTCTTTCTTTCTTTCTTTCTTTCTTTCTTTCTTCCTTCCTTCCTTCCTTCCTTCCTTTTTTCTTTCTTTTTCATAAACTGCTTTTGCAAACTCAGAGAGAGAGAGAGACAGAGACAAAGACAGAGAGACAGACAGAAAGACAGATACAGAGAGAGAACTTACTTCTCTAAATGTACATTTCTATCAACACTCTTACATCATAACCTGTGCACAGTATTTGAGGTTGATGTTTTCACATTATAACCTCACACCAGTACAATTCTGCATTTATTAAACTATACTAAGTTCCAAATTTGAAGTAGAATGAACACAGTAATAATAACATATGTCTTTTCCCCACCAGCCTCATTCATGGCTTACTTCCTTCTTACTACCAGACATAACTAGGAGAAAACAGGGTCCCACAATGTGTGAGAACGCTTAGGGAGCTTGGGAGTTATTATTAATGCTTACAAGTAGAGTAAACTTGAAATGCTAGTGAACTCAAAACTTGTATGCCAGATCGGAGAATTTTTCCCTCACTTAATACCGAGGCTATCAACTATTTTAAATATTGTTTTTAAAATGTAGCCCATCATCATAAGTCACTTCTTTAGCTTTTAATTTAAAAAAAAATCATTTCACATATTTTTATTTCTCAGAGCATATTTTTATTTCTTATTATTTCTTATTATTGTTTTGTGCATGCCTTTGACTACTAGTTGCACTCTGAGTTGTCAATTGTCTTCTTTACTTTATCCATTAAACAAGTTGGTTCTTTGTTAATTTCATTCATTCTGGATACGTCCAGCTTCTCTTAACATTGCTCAGCTTCCTTTAATCCTTCACTTTCCTCCTAAAAATTCCTTTCCAAGAATCATCATTTTTTATATTGTTTTATGAAAGACTTAAGTTTAAACAGTACCATATTTGTGATCACCTGATTGGGACTGTCCATTGAAACTGAGTATGGTCAACAGGGATACACAGTAGAACTCAATGAGCACATCTTCCTGACTATCAATAGTCATTAGTTCAGCAGAGAATGGTAGAGGCCCCTGAGCTCACCCTCTCTCCCAGTTGAGCTGCCAATTGGTCCATTCTTTTACAGACCCTCTGCAGTATCTGTGAAGCAGTTAGTGTGATTTTATGAATGCAGTGTTTGTCTTGCCCAGAAGAATGAGATTGTGTAGCCCTGTGACCTGACTTCTGACTTACACAATTTTTTCTTCAATTCTGAAATATTGTTTCAGCCTTTAAAAACGTCATATTTGGCATGGACTGACAACCATTACACATGTTCAGAACATTTGCAACCTTAAATTTCTGCTTTCCCTGCCATTCACTGGGAAGAAAACATTTATCTGTCTCTCTCATTGGACCCTAACAACTTGTATATAAATGCAGAGAGGTGAAGTTTCATGAGCAACACTTTCCTCATCAACAGTATATCTGTCTATGAGTGCTGGGAGTGGAGCTCAGGGGACCTTTTCCTCTAAGTGACAGTGTATTTATAGACCAAGAATCCTCCCCGACCCCAACACAACCAATATTGTTCAGGGCAATATACAGTAGTCACATCATCCTGGGATCTAGAGTATAACAGGGATATCATGTTGGGAACATGGGTTTCCATTTCATTAAGTTTGTCCTTTTTCTCTTGTACATTGTTTTCTGATATTCTTGAGCTGTGTGAGTGATGACACAGAAACCCAATTTAGACTCAAATTCAATATTCCTTTGTGCCCAGACTCTGAATATCTGTGAATCTTGGCAGCTATTACTCTCCACTTCAAAAAGAATCTTTCTGAACAAACTTGACTGGAACATTATTCTGCAGGTATAAATGCAATTATTTAGATGGAAAGTTGAATGTACATCATTGTCATCTAACAATACAATAAGAGTAGCTTCTTCTATGACCTTCACAGCAACAGAATTTTAGTCAGATTTATGGTATTAAATGCTCCAGTAGAAAGGAACTAAAACGTTATCAAAGTGTGATTTGTTATCCCCATTACTGCCTTGGCATTATAATACTTGTGTGATCACTATGTCTAGTTGGTTAAAGATCTAGTATCCAAGGTTCATGGCTAAGTAAGATTGATGTTAACAATTCTTCCCCAGCATACTACATAGCTTCTTGTAACACAATGAGGGGGAGAATTAGCTCCTGTTCTAGCTTGATTTCTTTATACCCCTTGCCAAAACCATGTGGTATCTTCAGTAACCATTCAGTTATGGTAGAAAAGCAATAGCTATGGTAAATGACTGCATTGCTTTAAGTGTCTTGGGGGTATCCCAAACCATCTACTTGTAAGGAAGTGATTTTTTTTATTTCTAGAAATATTATTTAATAATTTATGGAAAGCTTTCTTTCTCATTTAGTATTCTTGTACTCAAGGTATGTTAGGATTCCCTTATCTATTATGAACCTTCATAATAGGTATTACTTACAGACTTTCTTTTGATTGATCCTCACCCATCTTTTTTCTCTCCTATCTCCCTGATCTTTTCCAAAACTGAGGTAGTCCTTCCTTAATAATTTCATATGATCCATTTCCTCTTCTTAAAGGTCTCCCTACTTCCTTCCCATGGCTTGCTATTTTTGTTGTTGTTTTCTTTGCATCACAAAAAATGCATATGCTGACAAATACCATATATAAAAATAGATGCTAGAATATACATATTATAGAAAGCATGTGGTTTGTTCTCTTTCTGACCCCATTTAATATAATATTTTCCATTTCAACCCATTTTTCAAGTTATCAAAATTTTATTTTTTTATAGTTGAATACAATTTCATTGAATGTATGTAGTACATTTTCCTTAACCATTCATTTGTTGATGGTCACCTAGGTTGTTTCCATTCTTTGATATTGTGACTAGGTCAACAATGAATATGGTTAGTAAATGTCTTCATAGAAGGATGAGTCCATGAAAAGCTTGATGATGTGATACCTCTATTTTTTATCATATTTGGAACCCCTCATTGATTTTTATAGTAGCAATACCAGTTTATATTCTTGTCAACAGTGAAATATGGATCCAATTTCTTCACATTCTTACTAGCATATATTTTCATTTATTTCTTGAAAATAACATTTTGAATGGAAGGGGGCAAGATGGAATTTCAGTGTGCTTTAATTTGCATTTTATTGAAAGGTAATGACTATGACTTTTTGTTAATTATTTTATTTATATTTCACTGTTTCCCCCTTACTGCTTCCCATTTCATAACTCTCCCAGCTCATTCACCCTTTACTTCTCCCCTAAAGGGGTGCTCCTCTACATACTCACTCACTCCCTTCTTGCCCTTCTACTTCTTTCTAATCTGTGGCAACATGACTCCACCGAACCAAGCACATCCCCTGCCACTGAAGCCAAACAAATCAGTCTTCCACCACATATGTAGCAGGAGCCACTGACCAGCCCATATGTGCTCTTTGGTTGGTGGCTTTTTCCCTGACACTGTTCAGGGACCTTTGTTATTTGATACTGTTGTTCTTCCTATGGGGTCTCTATCCCCTTCAGCTCCTTCCCCTAACTCTTCCATCGAAGTCCCCGACTTCATTACAATGGTTGGCTATAAGTATCTGCATCTGCCTCAGACAGATGTTGGTAGAGTCAGAGGACATACAGCCATGTCAGGCTACTGTCTGCAAGCAAATCATGGCTTCATCAATAGTGTTGGGGGTTGATGCCTATGGGATCCATGGAATGCATCCCAAGTTGGGCAGTTTCTGGATGTCCTTTGCTTTTTAGTCTCAGCTGCACATTTTCCCTGAATTTACTTTACAAAGGAACAATTTTGAGGTAGGTAGGTGGCCCCATCCCTCAACTGGGGCCCATGTCCTTTTACTGGAGGTGGTCTCTTCAGGTTCCATCATCACATTGTTGGACATTTTGGTGAAGCTCATCCCCAATGAGTCCTGGGAGACTCTCACCTCCTAGGTGTCCGAGACTTTCCAGAGTTTTCCCGTCTCCCACACCACACTGGCCAAACACTTGTGGTCACTTGATCTTTTACAAAGGAACCAAAACCATACAGTGGATAAAGGAAAGCTTCTTCATCAAGTGGTGTTAGTCTAACTGATGGTCTGCATGTAAAAGATTGCAAATTGATCCATATTTATCAACTTGTACAAAGCTCAAGTCTAAGCGGATCATGGATCTACGCGTAAAATCAGATACGTTGAATCTAATAGAATAAAAAGTAGTACATAGCCAGAAACACATTGGCACAGGGGAAATTTTTCTGAACAGATCATCAATGGCTCAGGCTCTAAGATCAGCAATTGACAAATGGGATCTCATGAACCTGTAAAGCTTCTGTAAGACAAAGGACAATCTCAATAAGACAAAATGGCAACCTACAAGTTGGGATACAAATTCACTAACCCTACATCCGACAGTGGGCTAATATATCAAATATACAAAGAACTCAAGAAGTTAGAATACAAAGAACCAAATAACCCAATTAAAATGGGTTACAGAGCTATACAGAATTCTCAACTGATGAATCTCAAATAACCAAGAAGCACTTCAAGAAATGTTGAAAATCTTTAGTCATCAGGGAAATGCAAATCAAAACGACCCTGAGATTCCACTTTACACCAATTAGAATGGCTAAGATCAAACACAGGCAACAGGACATGTGGGTGTGGATGTGAAAAAAGAGAACAGTCTTTTATTGCTGGAGGGATTGCAAACTGACACAACCTCTCTGGTAATTAATATGGTGTTTCTTCAGAAAATTGGACATTGTTCTACCTGAAGATCCAACTATACCACTCCTAGGCATACACTCAAAAGATGCTACCCCATATTACAAGAACACATGAACCACTAAATTAATAATCGTCATATGTGTAACAATCAGAAGCTCAAAACAACCCAGATTCCCTCAGCTGAAAAATGGAAAAGAGAAAATGTGGTTCATTTACACAGTGAAATGCTACTTAGCTATTAAAAATGCAGACACTGTGAATTCTGCAGGCAAATGGATGGAACTAGAAAATATTCTGAGGAAGGTAACCCAGCCCAAAAGAACATACATGGTGTGTAATCACTGATAAGTGAATATTAACCGAAACTTTAAAAGAATATCCATGATACAAATCACAGACTATATGAAGCTTAGCATGAAGGAAGGCCCAAGTATGGGTGCTTCAATCACACTTAGAAGGGGAAAAATCATCATGGGAGGCAGAAGAAAGAAGGGACCTGGGTGGGAGAGCTGAAGGGGAGGGAAAACAAGGGTGCAGGATCAGATATGGGGTAGAGAAAGGAAAGAAGCCTAGAGGGTCAGGAGAATAAAAAGAAATTCACACAATTATACTTTTAAAGACATATTTCTATTTGTTTTTAAAGAATGTTCTATTCACCACCAACTTTGAAATTAAGAACAACTATTGAGGCCAAAGAATAATGTAGTAAATAAGATTCTGAAAGTCAATGCAAATACTGCAAAATGGATATAAGAAAGAAAATAGTTACAAAAATATAGACATGAAACCCCTGGCTTAAGCTGACAAGGAAGTCAACTTATTTAACTAACCCGTGGACACAGGCATTCTATGCCTTAGAGAATAACCTAAGGCTTCTTGTAATGATAAAACATTAAAGAACTTGATAGTGATGCATGCCACACAAGAACTTACATTGAAACTACATTTAATTGAATAAAACTCCTCAATTTACTTAAGTAAACAAAACAGCCCCTGACAAAGTAACATTAAAAACCTCTATATTTCAGGGCCTTAGAGTTAACTAAGCTACTGCTGTAGACGGCTTCTGCATCTTAAAATTGCCATTTCTCTTGATAAACGATCCCAGGTTCTGCTGGCATTGTGTGTCTCTGATCAATTTGTTGTTGAAAAGCACAGGAACTTACCCAGTTATACTCACTGAATTATGATGTCAGCAGATACCATTATCAATTGAACAAAATGTACCTAGCATATTCAGAAAGTCAATTTTGCCAGTCAAGAATTACTGAGCTGAAATATGGTCTCTTAATGAATTAATTTATATTAAATATATATCCTTATTAGGGTATTCTGAACTAAACAATGAGTACTTTAGCAGTTCTTTTTTTTCAAAATGATTGTGTTAGCCTATGTTAGCAACTCAAATTCTAAAGGGTATCTTTGGGAAATGTAAGTCTTAATTTCTATGAGTAAGAATGTGAAATTTCAAGTGGATATGGTTCCCAAATTTTTGATAACCCATAACATGATGAAATATCTGAAATGGAGATCTATGAACTTTAATGTTCATGGCCTCTTTCCATGTATGAAAGAAATAGTTGTCAAAATGAATTATCACTTCTCTATTTTTACCCTATAAAATTGGTGCCTATTAAGATATTTTTATATACTTCCAAAGAGCTTTATATCTAGTTCATTTCTTCAAGCCTCATATCCAAGTGAAATAACAGCTTACTTCCTACCTAAGAAAAACATTCTATTTAATATAATAATATACTCTGGGAGCTAAGTCAATACAGAGGGAGACTCTTCTCAAAAATTGTCATACCACATCTCATAGGAATTAACACAGAATTGAGGTAAAATAGACAAAAGTCTCAGAAACCAAGAAAAAATGTTATATTTTATAGATAAATAACCTAAGTAGAATATTCAATAATGTTATTAACATGTACTTAAATAATCCATAGTTTACAGAAATTGACCTCACTAAACAAATTAGAAATTCAAAATATTAAATGTTATATAGTCAATAAATATTTTCCTAAATGTACTATTACTTCATCACATATAACTAAAAGTTTATATGTAATAAGAAAATAGTTTTAGAAAAGCATTTGCTAATAAATTAGATGCACTGTATTTCTGTAAATGTATTGAATGAGGACTGCATAAAACCTAATATACATAAAGTTTCCATCCCAGTAGTTTATTGTCATTGAATGCAGAGTGATGCTTTATTTTATCTGAGTGTACCAATTCCTAATGGTTTATTTTCTTTTTCTATATAGGTATATATGATATTTTCTCAACCAAAGCAAGATGTTTGCAGGAGAAATTATACTACATGGTTTTATAGTCTTCTCTTCCCCTGTCTTGACTAATATATAGTATGCCCAGAATCTTAGAGTTAGCTGAAAAATTGGATGTAGTAAGAGAAAGAACCCTTACCCTCTTTAGGATTAAGGCAACATAATAAGTTGTTATTCAGTCTCCTTGCCACCTTTACTTCTGGAAGCCAGTTGTCCTTTTTATTAAGAGAAAAAAATCACTTTAAAATGATAGAATTAATCAATGTTAAGTAAAAAGATGTGACAATGGAATAGGTAGAACAACTATATCAGGGCATTCTAAAACCACCAATATAATACTATAAATACATGATAGATAATTATATAGGTTTTATAGATTTATATGCCATATGTTATAATACATAATATTTATACATAGTTTTTATTAATCTAATAGTTTCATGTGTATGATTTTGACATTATATATGAAATAAATTTTAATTTTGAAACAGTTGATAAATCATAATTTTATAATCTATCACATGATGGACATTTAGGGATAACCTAAATCAAATAATAGAGTGAAATGATATGGAGACATGTCTATGAACATATCTATAATAGACATTCAGGTACTTATGTGAATATTTCAGAAAGATTGCTGACATGCCAATATTCAATTACCACAAATTTACATTCTATGCCTTATTTAGTATATGAAATTTTTGGTTTTAAAATCCTGTTCCTTTGTCTAAATAATGTGTAGTAAACTAGAACTGAGTGGCAGAAGAGAAGTACAAAATTGTTCTATATCATAAAAGTGATGAGAGTAGAAACTACAATTCATAATATAAATGTTTTTGAAAAATCATTCATAAAAAGGGAATAAGAGAATACAGCCTGACTTAAGAAATAATGCTGTGCTCAAAAAGTTCTTTAATTTTAAGTCTACAATTTTTTACCTTGTTGCCATGGTAATAGTGTTAAAATTGGAATGGCATTTTTGCCTTTGCTTATTAAGTCAGAAGACAGTCGTTGGTATCTTGGGAGACCAGGTACAAGAAAATTAGCTATGCCTGTGAAGAATACAACAGTAAGTGAGAAAAATAAATGGGCTTAAATTTAGTTGCATTAATCAAATTTCTGCAATTAGCTTAAACCATTTCTAGACTATGTCTTCTTGATGTCCTTACAACTGCTGAGTGGTTTTGGCTGTTCTGGAACTTTTTATGTAGATGAGATTAGTGTTGCGTCAAGCTCACCCAATCTTCCTGCTTCTTTCTCAGATACAGAAATTTTATCTCTGAATATCTTTTTTTTTTCCAATTAGATATTTTCTTTAGTTTTATTTCAAATGTTATCCCCTTTCCTGGTTTCCCCTTTGAAAATCCCCTATCCCCCACTTCCCCTGCTCATCAACCCACCTACTCCACATTCCCTGTCCTGGCATTCCCCTACACTGGGTTATGGAGCCTTCACAGGACCAAGGCCCTCTCCTCCCACTGATGTCCAACAAGGCCATCCTCTGCTACATATGAGGCTGGAGCCATGGGTCCTTCTATGTGTACTCTTTGGTTGGTGGTTTAGTTCCTGGGAACTCTAGGGGTATTGGTTGGTTCACGTTGTTGTTCCTCCTATGGGGCTGCAAACACCTTCAGCTATTTAGTCCTTTCTCTAACTCCTCCAATGGAGACCCCGTGTTCAGTTCAATGGTTGCCTGTGAGCATTCACCTCTGTATTTGTCAAGCACTAGCAAATACGGAGATTTTAGGCATGCCCAGTCATATCACTATGTTTACAATCTGAAAAGAATGGAATAGGAATTCACTGTAGTAGCTTTGACTGAAATTTCAGTTCAATATGTAAATGAGGGACCCTGAAATTTCTTCTATATGAGTCAAATAATATTTATAAGTATTGTTTCTTATGTTTTTCAGAACTTATTTCATCTTCAATAATGGCATACTAACAATTAATTATTATTTGATAAATATGTACATATATATATATGTTTATATAAACATAAAAATTTAAAGTCAATAATTGTAGCTTTTTATATGACATTACCTCCATAAGTATCAAAATATGTACTAATGAATTGGTTATAAATAGTCTTTAGTTGGCAACCTTGTTACTTCATTATTAAAAAGTGTTTGTATTGATTTTAAATAAAATATGAAATAACTGAATGTCTAATAATCATTCACCATATTGATAGTTTACTTTTGCTTTAGTAATTTGTCAAGAATCCTCTTACAGAGGGTCTCTTGTTCATCACAGGAGAATGGATGAAAGGTTTTACACTGTCATGAATCTGAAACTTATGAAGGTCCTCTTTTTCTAAATCTTGATCAAGACTTGGATCTGGATATGGTAACATTATGGAATAAGAGTTCTCACTACACTTTTCTCATATTTTTACAGTTCTCTAAAGTTACAATTACAGCAGAGATAGATAGGTAGAGCTCTATTGTCTATTAATTTTTATTTTTGCATATCTAAAACCAAGTTAATGAACCAAGTTTAAACAAACAAGCACAAGAACCAAGATTTTCCTTTAAAGTAATCAAGCAAGAATTTTGAGCAGTATGAGAATGTTTATCATTGTGGACAGTGTTAAAATTAGACATAAATTGGTAAAATACAATATGATCACTGCTAAAGCGTACAGGGATAATTCTGAAAAGAAGATACATTTGATAATGCAGTAGAAAAGGTAAAAAATGAAATATTACACTGTGCTTTTCTACTTCTGGGCTGCTTGTGAACTTGAAAAGAGTGATATTTATAATATGACAAACTGGAAACTGAACAGTAATGAGGTTGCACTGAGAAGCCGGACCAACGTGTTTTGAATTTCACTTTTACTGAAGACAAATGTATGCGTAGAAAATTAAAACTCTTTCCTAGGCATCCCACAACATTGTATGTGGCGTAACTTGACAGTGATCCTTATATGCTAGGCTCTACATAAAGATTGTAGTATTGAATTAAATATGAATACTTTTTTTTTTCTTTTCCGTTTTGTAAGCTCATCAACTAATGATAAATTGGACATCTCCCAATGAAGCTAAACTTTAGCTTTTGCACAAAATCAATTTGTTCTTATTTTATTCATCATTTTCACTTCCCTGACTTGTACAGCAGAGTCATTTTATCAAATTATCCAAAGGTATTATGTAGCTCTTGCCTTTATTAATATCCTCCTTCGATATCAAATAAATAAATCCTCTAATTTGACTAGCTTGTAAATTGTTTTATTTACTCTTACTTGATTTTTTTTTTCTCTGAAAGCCTGGTACACTCTAGGCAGTGCAATTTAAGGGTAATTGTTGTTCCTGTAGGGGTAAAATTGCCAAACATTAAGATTCCAGAGATGACTGATATAATCACCTGAAAATCTACTTCCTACTGGGTGTGATTATTGACAAAAAATGGATGTAATTCTTAAATATTTAGAAAATGCAAATGTAAAAGTTAGAAATGGTAATTATCCATTCTAGTGACAACCAGGCTCTGATTGCTACAAACAAGGCTACAAATCTGCTATGATGATATACTGAAACAGCCAAAACAAGTGCAAACTATCACATGGCATATAGAATAAAACATAAATTACATGTTGGAAGATGATCCTGTAATGCTGGTTTTATAACTGTTTCAAAGAAAGTTATTTTGAAAGAAACATTTTTACCAACTTAAGAGAACACAGATTCAAGCTAGTTTATCACACTCTGAACTGCTTTTATGACTTAAGACATAAACTATAAATTCTACATATCTTTATGGTATTTAAATTTAGATAGATATTATCATTTCCTTTTTAAAAACTTGGTCCAAAGCTGTTTAAATGTTTAAGTTGGTAAATACCCTAATGCAAATCAACGAGAACTGCAGTTTGGATGCCCATCCTCATGAAAGAAGTGTTTATAGATGGCAAACTCAAGATAGCATGTAGCCACATTATTTTGGAGTAGCAAGTAGAAACAGATTCATGATGAGCATTGACAAGTGAGACTCTGCAAATCAGTCTGGTATATATTCAGGGTAAGACCTTTGTTGAATAAGTGAACAAATATATAAACAAAGAGATGTAAGCAATAAAGAAGCGCCACTCCATGTCTTTCTCTGGCATGCACAAGCAAACAGCCATAAAAACATGTATGACCAACTATGTAAACACATGCACAAACCAGGCTAAGACGTTCATGACTCAAGCAACACATGCACATACACACAACACTAAAATTAAGTCCACACATACACCCTAAAGTAAAAAGCACTTTATACATATCTGTTTCAGTGTATATATCAAATATTTAAGAATTAAAAATAAAATTTGATATATCTTTATACTTAATTAACTCATCCTATCTGTAATGAACAAATATTCTTGATAGCCATGCTTATTAAGTGACTAAAATTCATCTTAACTTTTTAATGTCTTTGTGCATTCCTATGCAGTTACCCTCAATTTTGCTATTGCACACAGAAATTAGGCTTTTCTTCCCTAGAACTTTATAAAAACTCAATCGTTTAATCATGATTTGGGGGGGATTGCTCAACAAAACAGTTGTTCATTACTTTTTGGGATTGCTTTGGTTTTGCTCAACAAATAAATTGTTCATTTCCATCTTATCCACCTTCCTTGTCCTTCTTCCAATACCTCCATACTTCCTCTCTCCAACATTAATAACATCATTGAAGGTAGCGGTCATGTTGAGGATGAGCCAGAAACCTGGAATAGGGGAGGTACCAATGAGTTGGTAAGGGTGTTCTTTGCTGTGATTCACAGCATTTAGTATATGGAACCAGATGAGGCCACCTCTTGTAGTCAGCCAGGAACTCCAGTGAAGTGTTAGGAACATCAACCCACCCACAATACTTGCGACCTAAAAATTATCCTGTCTACAAGAATCACATTGAGAAGAGATGCAGCAGAGACTGAAGGAATGGCAAGAAAAAACTGGCCCATCTAGGTGCCCATTCTATTGCCAAGCACCATAATACTATTAATGACTCTGTTATGCTCACAGAAAGGAGTCTAGCATGACTGTCCTCACCCGGCATAGACCCACAGCCAAACCATGGGTGGAGCATGGGGACTCTTATAGAAGAGGAAAGGACTGAGGGCCCAAAAGGAGATAGGCACTTCACAGAAAGACCGACAGAGTCAACTAACCTGGATCCTTGGGATCTCAGAGACAAAACAACCAAGCAAAGAGCACCCGTGGGCTGGGCCTAGGTTCCCCCAACTCATAAGCTGCAGATGTATTCTTTGATCTTTGCATGGGCCCTGAACAACTTAAGCAGGTGCCATCCAAATGCCTGTTGCCTGTATGTAAGATATGTTATTCTGAGCAGACTGTCTTGTCTGGCCTCAGTAGGAAAGATGATACCCAAGGGAGCCTATAACCTTTCAGAGGACAAAGGGATGGGTGGATAGGGAGATGGGGAGAGTGGAGGAATGGGGAGGGATTGTATGATAGGCTGATGGAAAGACAGTGATGAGGATGCAAAGTGAGTAAAGTAAAACAATAATAATAAAATAAAACTAAAAATAAAAAAATTTAAAAAACAAATCTGCTATGAATGTAAAAAATAATTTATGAATAATAATGTCAACTACAGTTAAGGATGTGTTTCAAGTGACTAGATGTTGACTAGCTTTTATATACCTTTGAGTTTGACATATATGTGTGCTTAAATATAATTTGAAGAATATATATTATGTATGTATACAAATATATTATATAACTATATAATAATATAATATATTAGAACTTTTGATAGCATCTTAACAATAAATATCTATCTCTTGAAAAAATAACATCATTAAAGAAGACAAACCTAAATGGAAATGCACCTATGTTCATGGATCATACAGACCCATATTTTGAAAATGTTCTCAAGGCCAAGAGAAGCTACATATTCAATTCTGTCTCAACTTAATGCCAATGAGAATTATTTCAAAATTCATTCAGACATACACAGAAATCACTGAGTAGTAAAACCTAACTTAAGCAAGAATGAAGCAGAAAAAAACAACAGATTATTGAACATGTTTTCTTCAGATTATACTGTAAAACTATAGAAACTCAATGTAGTTATAGAATAACACAGACACATAAATGGAAATGGAATGGAATTAAGGAATTAATAATCTAAGGAGAAGTTCCAACATCTATAGTAAACTGATTTTCTGGAAAGGCGCTAAGAGCACGTGATGGACAAAATACAGTCTTTCCCATAAATGATGATGTAAGGAACTAGACTTCTACATACAAAATAAAACTGTTTCCATTTCTCATCACTTTGTGAAGTAACTCCTAATGGACTTAAATTTAAAACTAGAAACTGTGCATCTACTGAAAGGAAACTAAATAGCAATAGTTGAGAACATGTTAACAGGTGATTAGCTCTTTTCTGAATAAGTACTTAAGCCTGCCACCCAGTATTGTCTGGGTTGGCTGGGGCTATGCAGCCATGTCCTGGCTTACACAATGAATCTCAGAATAATGTGAAACAGTTTAGCAGCCTTTTGTCCTAGTCCCAAATCCATTTGGCTAGAGCAATTCCATGAAGCTCTGCTAAGAAACCAATTCTCCCCACCTCTTAATCTTAAGGCATGGTATATATTTTCCATTCAGGAACCTCCAATTAATTTCTAATAACAAGTTCAATCCTATCGGTTTTACATCATCTTACAGATTACCCAGTTAATTCGATTCAAATTGATCCCAGCAGCATCCAATCTTCTGGGTTCCTAAATGAAAGACACACACACGCACACACACACACACACACACACACACACACACACACACACACACACACACACAGCCCTTATACTTTATCATGCCTTTAACAACTCAATAGCTGGGCTACTTCCTAACCTCCAAGTGGTCAACACACTTCCCTGAGATATTCCTGAGTTATTACTTACTAAAGCTTATATTCCATCTTTGTTGCCTTAGACACAGTGATGGGAGGGGATGGTCTTTCCAGGTTCGTGCATGTTGCCTGTTTCTCTCTCCTGCACCTCAGACATGATCTCTCCCTCCCCTACCATGGCATGGGAGTTATCTTTCTTCCTACTACTTCCTCCTACTCTTCCATGAGAATCTCTATTGTATAGATATACATTTTCTTGTCCATTCTTCAGTTGAGGGACTTGTCAGTTGTTTTCAGTTTTGGGCAATTGCAAAAAAACAAAAACAAAAACAAAAACAAAAACAAAACAAAACAAAAAAACTGCTAGGAACACAGTTGATCATAATGTCTTTGTGGTATTGTGGAACATATTTTATGTGTGTGACCAGGATTGGTATAGCTGGGTCTTGAAGTATAACTAGTCTCATTTTTCTGAGTATTGGTCAAATTGATTTCCAAAGTGGTTACACAAGTTTGCACTCCCATCAGCAACAGAGCAGTGTTTCCCTTGCTCTACATCCTCACCAGCAAGTGCTATCACTTGTTTTTTTGACTTATCCATTCTGATTGGTCTAAGTTGGAATCTTAGAGTTGTTTTGATTTTCATTTCCCTGATGACAAAGGACTTTGAACATTTCTTAAAGTAATTAACAACCATTGGAGATTCCTATACCTAGAATTCTGTTTAGCTCTGTATCCAACTTTTAAATTGGATTATTCAGGTTGCTGGAGTCTAATTTAGTTAGTGCTTTATATATTTTGGATATTGCCCCTCTGTTATATGTAGGGTTGGTAAAGATTCTTTCCCAATCTGGAGGCTACCATTTTATCTTATTAGTCATGTCATTTGACTTATAGAAACAATGCAGTTTCATGAGGTCCCATTTATCAGTTTTTGATCTTAGAGCCTGAGCTATCAGTGTTCAGGGCAGAAATTGTCTCCTGTACTAATGTGTTAAAGGATATTTCCCATTTTCTCTTCTATAAGCTTTAGTGCATTCAGTTCTATGATTAGGTTTTGACGAACTTGAACTTGAGTTTTGTACAGGTTAATAAATATTCTATATTCCTTATTCTATATTCTGTTTTCATTTTTCTATATGTATTCATACAGTTAGATCAGCACCATTTGTTGAAGATGCTTTCTTTTCTTCCTATGTATGATTTTGCCTTCTTTTTCAGATATCAAGTGTTTATAGGTATAAATTTATCGCTGTATCTCCCATTTGCTTCCCTTGATAATCTTGTCTGTTTCTGTACCAATACCATGCACTTTTTACTACTATTATTTTATAGTATACCTTGAGGGCATGGATGGTGACTTCTCCTGAATTTCTTTTATTGTTCAGAATGGTTTTGCCTATCCTGTGTTCATTACTTTTTGTGTGAAGTTGAGAATTGTCATTTAAAGGTCTATAAAGAATTGTGTTGGAATTTTGATGAGTATTGCACCGAATCTACAGATTGCTTAGACAACTAAAGGAGGTCAACTGGATAAAAATTGGAGAGGAAGAAGTCAAAATATTACTATGTGCAGATGATATGATAGTATAAAGAAGTGACCCCAAAATTCTACCAGAGAACACTTAAACATAATTAAAAAATTAAGCAATGTGGCAGGATATAAAATTAACTGAAACATATCAATAGCCTTCCTCTACTCAAAGGATGAACAGGATGAAAATTAAATTAGGGAAACAACACCCTTCACAATAGTCATAAACAATATAAAATACCTTGGTGGGACACAAACCATGCAAGTGAAAGATCTGTTTGAAAAGAACTTCAAGTTGATAAAAATGAAAGAACTCAGAAGACGAAAAAAAACCTCCCATGCTCATGGATTTTAAAGATTAATATAGTAAAAATGGCCATATTGAGTACAAGGTCTCCAATGAAGGAGCCAGAGAAATACCCAGGGGACTGAAGGGGACTAAAGACCCATAGAAGGAACATAAATATGAACTAACCAGTACCCCCAGAGCTCCTTGGAACTATACCACCAATCAAAGAAAACACTTGGTGGAACTTGTGGCTCTAGCTCTATATGTAGCAGAGGATGGCCTAGTCAATCATCAATGGGAGGAGAGTCCCTTGGTCCTGTGAAGGTTCTATGCCCCCATATAGATGCCAGTACAAGCAATGGGAGTGGGTGGGTTGGGAAACAGGGGGATGGGGGAAGGAATAGGGGATTTTCAGAGGGAAAACTAGGAAGGGGGATAAAATTTGAAATGTAAATAAAAAATATCTAATAAAAGAAAAAAGAAAAAAAATGGCCATATTGCCAAAAGCAATCTACAGATTAAATGCAATCCCAATCAAAATTCCCACTTAATTCTTCATATAGTTAGAAAGAGCAATTTCCAAATTCACTTGGATTAACCAAAAACCCAGGATAGTGAAAACTATTCTCAACAACAGAAGAACTTCTGGGGGAATCACCATCCCTGACCTCAAGCTGTACTACAGAGCAATTGTGACAAAAACTGTATGGAATTAGTACAGTGATGGGCAGGTAAATCAAGGGAATAGAATTGAAGACCCAGAAATGAACTCACCTACCTATGGTCATTTGATCTTTGACAAAGGACCTAAAACAATACAGTGGCAAAAAAGACAGAATTTTCAACAAATGGTACTGGTTCAACTGACTGTAGGCATGTAGAAGAATGCAAATTGATCTGTTCTGATTTCCATGTACAAATATCAAGTCCAAGTAGATCAAATTCCTCCACATAAAACCAGATACACTGAAACAATAGAAGAGAAAGTCTGGAAGATCCTTGAACACATAGGCCCAGGGGAAATTTTCCTGAACACATCATCAATGGATTATGCTCTAAGATCAACAATCAACAAATGGGACCTCAGAAAATTGGAAAACCTTCTGTAAAGCAAAGGACACTGTCAATAGGACAAAATGGCAACCAACATATTGGGAAAAGATCCTTACCAATCCTACATCCAATAGAGAGCTCTTACCACCTTTTTCTATGATATTGTTGAAAATAATTTCTGGACCTTGGAGCTGGTATTCTTCATCTTTTTCTATTCCTATCATTCTTAGGTCAAATCTTTTCATGATTTCCTGGATATTTCTCAGGGATATTTACCTTTAACATTTTCTTTGATTAATGTATCAGTTTCTTCTGTTTTATCTTCTAAACGTGAGATCCTCTCTTGCATCTCCTCTATTCTGTTGGTGATAGTTGCAGCTAGTGTTTATGAGCTCTTCCCTAGGTTTTCCATCTCCAGGATTCTCTCTGATTGTGTTTTCTTTATTGATTCTAATTCTATTTCCAGTCCTTGCACAGTTTTATTTATTACCTTGACATTGTTAATTGTATTTTCTTGATTATTGTTAAGTGATATTTTTCTCTTTAAAGGCCTCTGTCTGTTTGATTGTATTTTCTTGTATTTCTTTAAAGGATTTACTTATTTCCTCTTTAGAGGCCTATGTCATTTTTATAAGGTTATATTTAAGGTTACTTTCTTATGCTTCAGTTGTGTTAGGATGCCCAGTGCTTGCTGTAGAAGGGTAACTCTGCTCTGAATGTGTCATGCTGCCTGGGATTTTGTTGACTGTGTTCTTTTGAGGACCTTTAGCCATCTGCATGGCATTTTTGTTTGAATGTGCCTGTTGTCATAGGTATTGGGATTGGGATTAATCTCAATAGTCTGGTATTGTAGGCCTCTGATTGACCTCTGTGTCCTTAGTTTGCATGATTCAGGAGCCACAGATCCAATGAAAGTTTGCAAAGAGGTAAGAGGAGAATGGATGTTAGCCTGGGCTAACAGACCACCCAGTTTATCCTGTCATGTCCCCAAATCTCAGGAGTATGTGTGGGGTAAGGAAGCTAATCTGTATGTCTCAGGCTCAGCAAGTTCTATGAAGATGGGAGGAGAGATGACTGGAAATGGAGGTCCCCCCCACCTTGGGTAACAGGTTGTTCAGGATAGCTTGGCTTGCTCCATATGACTTAGCAAGCAGGGAAGATGGGTGAGAGAAAGGAAGCTTACCGGTATGTTTTAGGCTCATAAGGTCTGATGAATGTGTGTGTGGAGGTAGTGGGGAATGGAACTCTTCCTGGGACACGAGGCTACTCAGGGCCTTTCACTTCTTTTTAGTAGCAAATCTACATTGGTTGTGAATGTATAGAAGTCAAATAATGAGGAATATATAAACTGCCGCAGCAATACCACACCTCGGTGTTTCCCTGTACCACGTCTGTTTTTCCTTTTCTTCACAGTATTAGTATTTGACTGTGGCACCCAAACCTCCATCTTCTCAGGAACTCTGTGAAGATTGAGGTTGAGTTATAGCAGGTCAATAAAGGAAAAACAGATGGAAAAATAAAACAATTCCCTGTATTCAGAACTAAAATATTATATGCATACAGTTTGCCCTTATATTTGTGTGGATAAGAGATATTGGTATGAATAATCTTAACTGCATGTGGATATAGATTAATGCAAGTTGTCAATAGCCATAGGGAGGACATTTCAAAGAGACAATGCCAAGAGTGTTCTCTTAAGGGCACTATTACTTCCCAAACACAGACAGGAAACAGTCATTTTATGTAGTACAAAAGAATGATTTGCTCTGAGAAGTATTACATACCAAGAAAATATAAATAACAGTGATTTTGAGGAAGAACATTTATACTGGCTGAATAATTTCCAAAGGTGCAAACACCTTTGTACCAAAACAGTGTGTTACTGATGAATTTCACTTAACATTGTTAGAATTTTATTTCAAACATTTCACAGAGAAGGTTGCTCAAAATGGCCATCAGTTCTAATTAATTATTGGAAGACTATGTGGTTTTATGCTTTTAAAAATGTTATCTTAATTTTGTTGAAATATATATATATATATATATATATATATATATTAATAAATATATATATATATATAAATCAGAATTGCAGCTTTATTAGTTAAAATATGTCAGTTAGGTCACATACTATAAGACAGCTCACATCCATTAGATGATGGATGATGGAAGGTTTTAGTACAAAACATTAATTTATAAATTTGGCAAATATATTTATTCATAATAAGCACACACATGTTCAAATAAACATTCAGATATTTATTTTTATTAGATATTTTCATCACTTACATTTCAAATGCTATCCCCTTTCCTAGTTTCCTCCCCAAAAGTACCTATATCCTCCCTCCACTCTGCTCCACAGCCCACCCACTCCTGCTTCCTGGCCCTGGCATTCCCCTGTACTGGGGCATATAATCTTCACAAGACCAAGGACCTTTCCTCCCATTGATGGCCAACCAGGCCATCCTATGCTACATATGCAACTAGAGTCACAAGCTCTGTTGTGTACTGGTTAGTTCATATTGTTGTTCCTCCTTTAGGGTTGCAGTCAGCTCCTTGGGTACTTTCTCTAGCTCCTTCATTAGGGGCCTGTGTTCCATCCCATAGATGACTGTGAGCATCCATTTCTATATTTGCCAGGCATTGGCATAGTGGATATTAGCCCAGAAACTTAGAATACATTTAAGACATTTATAACACAAATATGATGATTAAAAATATATTAAGACTCAGTAAATAAACACTGTGTCAATAGTAAAATTCCTATTAATCTAATATTAATTGAGCAATAATTCTGAGTACAGTAAACAATACTGACAATTATTTGACAGCATTCTTGCTTAGATCATATTATTTGTAATAAATCCCAAGTCTGGGTAAATCATGCCCACAACAAATAACCAACATAGATATATTAATTCATTTTATAAGCCACTGGGTTTCAGTAATGCTGGTAAAATGACAGAGATCATATTGGCTAATGAATTCATGCATTTCCTTTTGACAGGGAAAACATTTTTCCATTCCTAGCATTACTGTTTACTTACTATGAAACTTGAACAAGAAATGGGTCACAATAAGCCTTGTTCTATCATTGACAGGTCATAAACTTGAGCCACTTCCTGAAAATTGTTTTGGGACATAATTTTCCCTTATGGTTTTACTAAATTTGTATCATTAATTTTGACCCCTATTAACCTTTAATAAATTTCAGTTCACAGACTATCTTCTTATATTTGATATACTCAAGATGTGAATTTATAACTAATGTTATTTTAGTTGGGTAAACAATATATTATTTTGATAGGCAATGCATTCCAGTGCCTCTGTGTGTGGGCCTTACCTAGCCCTACAACATCAGAAACCAGAATGCAAATGCTACTGAGGCTTTTCCTTCAAACTTAAATATTGAGGAATAAAAGAAACAACAGCATTCCAAAGAAACCATTTAAGCCATGCATGTTAGCACAGTCTTGCTGCTAAGTGCTGGGAAAGCATTGCACAGTGTGGACTTCCTGTTCCTCAGCAAAAGCATTCAAAGGGACAGCTTAAGGTTCTAGAACTGTCAGTTCATGCAAAGTTCAGCTCACACATCTAAAGGCAGTCTAAGTTTTCCTGTAGATGGCCACATGTGAGAGGCTATGACAAAACCCACATAAAAGAGATGTGATGTTCAAGAAAGAATGTGGTCTGAATAATTTACCAGCTACATATAGTTCTATAAAATATTAAAGAGACCATGGGGTACAATGAGAGTTCACAGAGATTCAGGCTTGAGATTGGTCTCTTTCTTGACCACTGGAGGGTTGGTTGCAGTTATAGTTGAGTATTATACTAGTGAGACAATAATTATAGTGGAGCTAATAATGGCTTTAATAAAAGTAAAACCAGCAAACTGATATCTGGACCCTTAAAAAGCAACAAAGCTTAAAAGATTTAAACTTCCTTGAGAATATAGAACTGATATCAAACCCTGCATCAGATATAACATCCACATCATTCCAACATTAACTGCAATAAACAAAACTGAAAATTAGCTGAAAGTATTGGAGAATTATTGCATTGCCTATTACGATTCACGCTTGAACTGTGTTAATTGTAATAAATCCTGAGATTGGGCAGATCATTCCCATAACAATATAATTTTGAATTTTATCCCATTCTAATTACATTTACTTTTTAGTAAATTTATTTATTAGTTAATATGTTTTTCTAAGAAAAAAGAATCCTTACAAAGAACACAAATCTCAGAAATCACAAAGGGAATTCTGCCAGCTCAATCCTGGTAAATACATACACATTTTCCTTTAAGAAGCAAAATTTTATAGCAAACTATTCATGCTAAACTATAAAAACAATTATTATAGGGGGCGATAAATGGATGACTTTGATCTTTTACTGAAGGCTGTATCTGAGCTCTTTATAATTAACAATGTCTGGCTACTTTTAAATAACTGTATTATGAATAAGAACTGTTTGTCAGGCTACGTATTCTCTGTAAAACTGTGATGGCCTTAATAATTCCCTTATAAAACAAAATTAAATGTCATGTACATCCCATGCTGGGTTGGACATACATGGTTTTAAAATATACATATGAATACTCATCCCATGTTATAATCTGGAAGCTCTGTTAATGGTATGCATTGTACTGTGTATACCCACACATGCCGAGAGTCCTAAGACTCACATTTTAGTTTAATGAAATGTCTTTCCTCAGACACCAATATCAGGTCATGAAATGAAGAAAAATATTTAATTTTTACTTTATTTTTACATACAAAGATAAAAAAACAGAATAGTTGTATGAATGCCTCAGTTTTAAAATTTTCTTGATTAAATACGAGCACTATGTAATTCAAAACTATATTGTTATGGGTATTTATTCCTTTTTCAATTGATGCTACTTAGGACAGGATCTCACTATGCAGCCATAGCTGCTTTGGAACCTACCTTGCAGACCAGGGCTTAGAACTCACAGAGATTCAACTGTTTCTACCTCCTAAATGATGAGACTGAGGCCCAGGCCTCCAAGTCCGACCCTTCTTTCTTATTTTAAAGGATTTATTTTTTGGATTTCCTTATACTGTGGAGTGTATTTTCCTTCTTAGCTGATAATAAAATGGGAGAACAAATGGAGGCAAGTCTAGTTTCCGCATGGAAACTTTCTACTGTTAGATTTGAATTTAAATAAATAGTGATAAACCTTACTGAAAACTAGGTATGTGTTTATATACTAGCAGCATTTAAGCAAATCATCAGTGTGGTCAGAGGTACAAAATGTTGGTTTTTATCAGTTCTGTATTCTGTGCCAAAAGCAGGAGTTAGGTGGCAAGGTAATGCTGGAATTCATATAGACATTTTACAGAGTTTTATAATTTTGAGTTGTTTTCTTTATTGCTTCACAAATATAGTTCCTTTATATTATTCACTGTAATTTATTGTTCTCTTCTTATTTATTTTCTTTTTCTATATTTATATTTATAGTCATATATCTTAATTTGTTGAGGTCCATGTATCATAAATTTTGCTTTCATTTGTGCCTGCTCTTATGTGATGTCTTTCTACAGTTCTCCCTTTAGCACATTTCATGCTTGTTTATTTAAATTATATTTAATTGATAATAAAGACTTGGTGTCACCATATAATTTTTCTGCATATTTTTCTATGCCTAGAATGTTCATATATATGTGGTAATAAAGTGTGCTCATTCATTAGTTCTGAACTCATTTAACATTCCATGTTATTATTAGAGAGTTTGGGATGTTTTAAAACCATTTTAAAACTGACGTAGATATTTAAGCAATTAATAATTATTTTAGATCAAGAAAATTTTATTTTTCTTGACTTACCTGAAATCTTCATTGTTCTAGTGATCTTCAGTGATATTTTCTTTCTTCAAATATTTTCATGTTGGAGCTCCTGACTTTACAAGTGACTGTTGTGAAGAATTTGCTGTCCTAAAAAAAATCTGGCATGATTTTTATTAAACATGCTAATTCCTATAATACAGGGGATATGTTTTGTATTTCATAATCCTATTACTTCTCTGTAATATCTGACTGTTCAGTCTTTCATAAATGAAATATGTTCAGATACACAGAGAGAATGAGGGCTATAGTAGCCACACTTCATAGGTGAAAGAGCTTAAAAAAGAGTAAAAATCTGTTCCTGGAGGAAGCACATGTAGTATTACTATAAAGATTTGCTAGTAATATACACAGTGGAAATTTAGTTTCATATTTTAACTTACTTTGTCATAGTGAGTATAAACAAAATATTTTGCATGTTAATGACCTTTTGTGTTCATTGCTCTGTTCTATATGATGCATGAAATGCTTCCTTGTAATTATAAAGTGAATATTTAATAAATACACACACACACACACACACACACACACATATATATATATATATATATATATATATATATATATATATATATATATATATATACTAGACCATCCATCAAGTGAGAAATAATTATTATCCTAATGTATCAATAGAAAATTATAATTTAATTTGTGATCAATTAATAGTCTATGAATTATATTATCCAACATAAAAGGATTTGCTAGTATTGAGGTTGTACATTAATATAATGGTTCCACAGAGGAGACTCTCCCAGAGACAGTGAAGTTTTAGAAGAAACTTCAGTCTTCAAGTATGCAGTATGTCACAAGTCATGAGATAGTAGGGCTGATATTGATTCCATGATCAATTTTATCTCCCATTAGGGAAACAGAGGTCTATGGAAGTTAATGTAACTTGCTTAAAACTCTCCACCTTGATTGAGACTATGAATTGTATAAAGCTTAGGAGTCAAGGAAAAAATGAAATTAGATATTTCTGAATGAAAGTATGAATTAAAAGTAGAGATTCACTCACAAAATAGAGGTTTTAGAACATTTGCATACTCAGCACTTGATTTTGTCTGAACAGTTATTCTTTATAAGTGAGAATTAAAAGAAGGTGATTATGAGTTTTGTAGTTAGTGGACTGCTAATCATGGCATTCTTTGGGGATTCATTTTAAAAAGTTAGCTCCATTGCACAGGCTTTACTTTGACATACTCAGAACTCCCAGTTACAGTCAGTTGCTATCACAGATCAAATTACCACCCACTCCATTTTCATCTCTTTCTTTCACTGTTAAGAAGAACGTCTAACTGTCAAGCTGACCTGTCTGGTTCCTTACCAGGCAGAACTGGCCTCTCAAAATTATTAAGCCCATCTTCCGTTTTTAAATATCATCTCAAATATGACTTTCAGCTGAAAAGAAGCATTTTTCTTCTTTTTTCCTAATCTGTGTACCTCGTTCCTGGTACAAAAATGATTTTAATTTAACGAATCTATATAGAGAATTCTCATAGTGAATGGGCAGATGCTGATATTTATGTATTCTTTCACTTTTTTCTTATAAATCAGATTCCCTTTCATACATGCATGTGGGTGTCATTTCGAAGAATTTTGTATGAACTATAAACCAGGATTTACATTTTAAGCTTTGCAAATGATTTATGGATCATAAGCCAAAATAAGTTCCAAGGGTTTCAGTGGGGCCAGCCTTGTACCATTTAGGATAAACAGGTGCAATTACTCCCTCACATGTTGGTTTCATTGCTTTAACCTTTAAAAAGTCATTTTGTAATATTTCCTCACTTGTACATTGCTTGAGGAAAAATTTTAATCATGTCACTAGATTATAACATTCAAAATACACTTTTCCCGATGTGATTTATGATACTATACATACCCATTATGTATAATTTATTAGAGATGGTGGAAGATTTTATGCAGGTCATACCATTTCTTTCCTAAATCTTGAATGGGCACACAGATTGATTGTTGAGAATAGACAAGTTGCCAGTAACATTACCCTGTCATGTAGAGGGCATCACTCACCTTCAATCTCAATCCATCACCCTAATTATGCCATTCATAGTCTCATGTGGAGATTCCGAGAGAAGACTCAAGTATCATTTTTCCAATTTAATTTGCTTCCAATGTTTCCCATTCGCTGCTATCATTGTTGTTACCATTATATCAAAAATTATTTGTTAACTTTGTTTAATAAATTTTTTATTTATTTACATTCCAAACGTTGCTACCCTTGCAGGTACCCCCTCTCCCAGAGTTTTTCACCCCACCCCCTCCACTTTGGCTCAAAGGTGTTTCCCCAACCACCCAGGCCACCTGACCTTCCCCCAACATCCCTTTCTCCAGAGCATCTGGTCTCTACATGAGTGAGCACATCCTCTTCCTCTGAAGCTAGACAAGGTAGTCCTCTGCTACTTATGTGCCAGGGGCACAGACCAGCCAATCTATGTTCTTTGCTTATTGTCTTAGTGTCTGGGAGATAAGAGCAGTTTGGGCTTTGATTTTGTCGTTTTTCTTATAGGGTTCCTATCCCTTTCATATCCTTCAATCATTCCCATAACTCTTCCACAGGGGTCCCTGACCTCAGGCCCCTGGTTGGCTATAAGACTCTGCATCTGTCTCAGTCAACTGCTCTTACAGCCTCTCAAAAAACAGCCATGTTAGACTCCTGTCTGCAAGTGTAACACAGCATTAGTAATAGTGTTAATAGTGTCAGGATTTGGTGCCTACCTGTGGGATGGATCCCAGGGCGGGCTGATAACTGGATGGCCTTAACTTCGGTCTCTGTTCCATTTTTCCCTGCATTTCTGATAGATAGAAACAAATCTGGGTCAAAAATTATGAGTAGGTGAGTGGTCCCATCCCTCCTCTGGGGGCCCGGTCTGTCTACTGAAGGTGATCTTTTCAGGTTCTATCTTCCCACTCCTGAGCAGTTTGGCTAATGTCATCACACTTGAGTCCTGGGAGCCTATCACATCCAAGGTCTTAGAGACTTTTTACGGGTTTCCCCAACCCCATCCCCTGTGGCTGCATATTTTCATTTGTTCTATTGGCCCTCTGGGATTCTCTCCTGTCTCCCCCATACGTTATCCTGCCCCATCCCTCTCCATTCTCCCACCCAGCTCCCTCTCCCAACTTCTCATGATTATTTTCTTCCCCCTTACAAATGGGAAGTGAGGATGCTTCAAATAATATTTTATAATGAAACATTTTGCAATATGAGAAATTATAAAATATTTGGCAGAAAGGTATCTCAATCTTCTAGATGTCTCCACTGAGCATTGAGTTAATAATATGTGATAAGCGTCTTATTATTCAAGTTAATGACACAAAGCCCTACAGTATATATTAAATTCACAATCCTTTAAGTGCAAGGCTGAGATCAATACCTGATGATGAATTCTTGATGAATACCTTCCCTGCTCAGAGTGTCATTTGGTTGAGAGGCAGTGAATATGTGTAACTACGCATCCCTTCTCATCCCTTTCCTATAATTTAAAGACACTAGGATACAGCCATTGAAACTTTTCATAGAAAGACTTTAAAGATGACTAACTGCCTCCCAACATCTCTGTGCTCAACTCTTATCATGAGTTAGATTTCCCTTTAATGTATGAAAATAGGGATGCCATTTTTAACATATGGAGGCTGGGCGAACACATTAGAGTGACATCCAAACTGCTGCATCAGCAAAACTATCTCTTTACATTTTTTTTTTTAATTGTTTCAAACATTACCCTTCTTTACATATATTGCATCCTGACTGCAGGTTCTCCCCTTCCTCCCTTCCCATTCCCTCCCATCTTTCCATCCACCGCTCATCTATTTCTCTTCAGAAAGGGGCAGTGTTTCCAAGGATATTAATCAAACATGGGATATCTTTTGAGCTCCTATGTCCCATTATTTTTCCAGGTAATCGTTGTCACACTAGGATGATAAAGACTTTAGCAGGATGTGATGGTTGTGACAGTTTTTAAGCAATTTTATAAAAAGGTTTATAAAAAATTGAATGTTCTTGAACTATGCAAATCACTGTTTAGCATTAATAACTGTATACAAATAGATAATTCTACAATTTTGGTAACTCTTCTTTGGGAGTATAATTAAAAACATAAATCCTGAAAATGAATAGTTAAGAGGGTTTCTGTTTCTCCTGTTTCTGTTCTACAATCTGACGATGCAGTGTCCTGTCTACATATATCTATTCCTAGAGCCTCCAGAAGGAGTTGTACTCTGTCAACTCCTTGCTTTTAGAAAAACAGAACCATCGAACTGCAGAGTCCTAAGGCAAAATAGTGCTTTAAACAGCTTGTTTGCGGGGATTTGTCACAGTGAGCAGAAGTAGTAACCTGGCATAGCTATCCCTGTGGAAATTTCAGAATAATACTCAGTTTTCTGGGAGTGAAATGAATAACCTATCAAAAATTTCACATCATAGTAAAATGTGCTTTAATTGTAAAGTATGGATGAAAAATAGGTAAGTAGAAGTTGGTAATGAATAGAAAAAAAATGCATGCTCACTCAGCGAACTTTAATTTTTCAGCATGAAGTTTTAAATACTGGAGTGACATGGCCAGCTTTTCATTATATGTGCACTGAAATTGAGTTCTAGGATCCTTCTAAATGTATTGGAGGAAAGCAAGGTGAAAGTAACCAATGCTCACTGAAACACTTGCATGCAATTGGATGAGAACAGTGTGCCCTTGCTCTAAGAAACAGAAAAAATATCAGGAAAGGGCAATGGAAGAAGATTTAGTAAATATAATTGAAACTGTCTGGATAGATGCTCTGAAAATGAATGACTGACCCACACAGACACCTGCATTTCTAGTTTGGCTGAATTAAAATGTGAAACCTTGGGGAACACACTGAAATCACACCCAAAGGACAGAAGGTGCAGAATTTTCTTTTGAGCCACTTGTTCCACACAGCAGTGGAGTGCACACTAGTGTCAATGTTGAAGACTGAACACTGAATATCAAGACATGGAGCATGTCTGAGACCGAAGAATGGGGAGAGTGAGCGGCGTCTGTTCCACTGTTGCCGAGCAAGTTGTTTCCGTGAAAGTGAGAGCGGTTAGGCTGGAGGTAATCGGTGAAGCAGAGGATCACACATTATATGAAACGGAGAAAGACGAGTTAGTTATATGATATTTCAATTCATGAACGCCACTACTTATATATCTTCATGCATATCTATTTGATTTATTTTTTTTACCTTCTTGGGACATTCTTTATCTTTAGCATTTTGGTATAATTAATTAAATAATTTTAACTTTACAATTTCTTAAGATAGAATTAACTTAATTCGTCCATTTACTTTTCTCCTTCCAACCCCTGCCATGTACCAGTTCCAGTTATATATATATGCATGTATATAGTGTGTATATACATGTATATAAGCAAATATATATACACATATAGAGTGTATATATACATGTATAGATATGATTTATAAATGCATAAATATAATCTGTTGAATCTTTTGAAAGCTTCATATATATATATATGTGTGTGTGTGTGTGTGTGTGTGTGTGTGTTTGTGATGTGTATAATTGATTTCAAGAGTGACTGCTTAGTATCAGATAGTCACCCTATATATGTAACATATATCAATCATTTTCATAAATACTGAATATGGGAGGTTTTCTTACATCCACCACTTAAAAGTCACATTGTAAGGAGCAAAACCTCCTCCTCACCTATGCCATACCCAGCAGCCGCAAAGCAATAATCCCGCATGAGTGCATCTCTCTCCATGTTGACCAGGCTCGTGTTCAGGTAGGCAATGCAGAATGAAAGCTCTACTGCATGGAACATGACATCCTGACCGATGGGTAGATGCCAAGTGACAAGACCACTGGGGGGGGGGTGGAACTCCTTCAACATCTTCTTCAGTGATATAGGACTGGTACTCCACTGGCTTCAAAGTTGCCACTAATTAGCAGCCTCTCAATCTGGTATCTGACAGTGATGTGGCCAAGATCCAGAGAGTGTGTTCACACTGAACCAAACCACACTTGCTGAGACCTGGACTCACCTAGATCACAAGTGTGTACTGATGTATGCCAAGCATGCATTTGTTCTGAAGCCCTTGGGAACATGGGAACAGGGAAGAACTATGAGGAGGTTGGTGTGGATTCTGTTGAAGGTGAGAGCGAGAAAGGGGAGGAATAATACATTAAGTGTCACAAAGGTGCTGCTTTCACAGGAATTTTTTTTTCTCTTCCATCATAGAAAGGTATAGTCTGATCAATTAATTTGTACGTGGCAGTGTGCGCTTTCATACAGTTACTGACTTATTCTTTAAATATGAATGATTTGTTCGAGATCTAAGCCATCCACTTCACTGATGGGTTTTAAACAAAAGATTCCCTGTCTTAAAAATATTAAATATCAAAATTTAATTATTATGTCTACAAAAGGAAAAGAGAGTTGCATTATATTTCAATGAGTAGGTGATGAGAAAAATAAAAGATGATGCTCTAACAGTTATGTGGACCGAGATTATCATGTGAAGTAACGTAGATTAGATTAAGAAAGACAAATATCTCATATTTTCCCATCAGGAATAATCTACTTTAAGAGAAAGAATCACATGAAAGTTGCAGAGTAACTACTATGAAGGAGACCAGGATTAGGGAATAGGGGATACAAAAGAGAATAATGACAGCTAAATTGTACTTTAGGCATGCATGAAAATATCACAGAACCAGGTCTGTAGAAGTGACTCATGGTTTAAAGCACTGGATAAATAGGTTAGTTATTTGTTCTCATAAATAATATGTTCAATGCAATTTATAGAAGAAGAATTTTACCTGGGTTTAGTGAGACAAGAGTTCAGAATGACAGTGGAAGAGCAGACATGTTGTTGGGCATAGCAGCTATAATCGCAAGCAGAGATCTCACATCTTGAGCTATACTCACAAAGTAGAGAAAACAACTGGAAATTGTTCAAGGTTTATTAAAGACTACCTTCAGTGGCATAATTCCTTTAAGAAGAACATATCTCCTAAACATCTGCAAATGATACCAGGTGTTCACATACGTGAGCCTATAAGCACTCAAAGCATCAAAATGCTCTTGCTGAAAATCTGTTCAACTCCCAGTATCATTTGGCTCCTTTCCCACTGAAACCACATCTCAAGGAAACTGGATAACTTATTCTGGTCTCCATGAGTACCCCACACATATGCAAATTCATGTACTCAAACAAAGACCTACACACAGCACAATCTAACACACACACATACATACACACAAACACACACACACACACACACACAAATGAAAGAGACAGAGAAATACACATTCACAGAAATAAAGCTAAATATTTAAAATTTCAAATGAAGTCCATTGTTTTTATAATAAATATATATTTTAAAAAAATCTTACAATTTGCAACTAGTAGAAAATGGTGGAGGAAAAACTGTTCAGGCTAAAAGAATGGTCTTCATGATGAAACAGGCATGCTACCATAAAGGATACAAATTGTTCAAGACAATTATCACATTCCATGCTAACAGATGACATCTCCCATGATAATTAAGTTATAACCAAGTATAAAAGTTGTTTTGAATAATCAAAGATTAGAAAGGACAGTCTTATCTTACAAAGTATACTGAATTCAGTGGCAGGTTAGAATATAAGGTGAAAGGAAGGATTAAAGAGTTTCATTTGGGATCAACAGGTTGGGAAACAGCCTTCTGAGACATGTGATCCTTTTATGAGGTATAAAAGCCACTTGTGGTTAATAGAGATTTCATTATAATGCAATAAAGCATCGCCTTTAAGATTTGCTGGTTTGACTATATTTCATAGTTAATCTATTTTAATCCATCAAATTTGAATATTCATTAAAACTTGTCAACAAGATAAATTGCAAATAGATAAGCCAGTTTGAAGGAGTGTTAATAAACAGCTGACACTGGTAAAAATAACACAATAAAATTTATTAAATTAAGCTTAGATCCAATTAAAATGATTACTACAAATGTCAATGTTACTTCACAAGTTACTTCTATGTTCCACAAGTAGCTTGAGATCGATCCTTGCTTGGAAACTGTGTTGATATGTATAGTACATGATGCCTGCAGGAAGAAGTGTTTTATCATTATGGGCTATCTTAGGAAGAAACCACTCAGGTTTATGTCTCTCTATTTGGTAATTTAGCTTTGGCAGCAGATGATGTGACTCTGAGTCTGTCTACAGTGAATAATTGAATGTCAGAAGTGTTTTAAATTAAATTCTGACAAAGATGAAATGGTTTGTGGGGATTCTAAATGTTTGTTGAGTTCTTTGTCTTTCTTTCAAGGCCTCTTAATGATTGCAAGTTTTTATGTGCTGTTGCAAGGCGTCTGTGTGCCATTTAGAATTCTATGGAGGAAATCCAGCTACTTTACATCTGTTCTTCTGTTTTCTTTCAACAGCTTTAGCGTGTTGTAAGTGCAAAGTAAAGGAGCATCAGGAAGAACTTCTGGCAGGATGGAATAATTAGTATGAAGCACATTTTATTTCTGTTGTGTTAACAGTTATAGACATAGAAATTGGGGCTTGTTGGTGACTCCAAATTGCTTTATTTAGAGCAGATTTTGAAATCGTATACACACACACACACACACACACACACACACACACACATAATTTCAATATAATCTGATATATTAAAAAGTTAAATAAGTAGCATTGTGTCATACAGTAACAGTGGTACAGTGGTGTACAGTTGTCTTGTATGTCATCAGCCATCATAGTACTTCTTACAATTATACTCAGTATTGAAATATGGAGATTAAATAGGACCAATAAAATGTTGGTTGGGACAGATATTAGTTTAAAAATAAAACTTAAATTATAGGTTAACATGAAGTTGGATTTAAATTATAACTTTAATACTTCATGTTTATGTGATTCTGGACAAGTTAAGAAATACTGAGCATCTATTTTCTCCTTTGTGATTCAGGAAATTCATTATGTGTAATAATTTAACTGAGAGATATTTACTGTATTGTATTATGACAGTTTTGATCACTGCCTGGAATACAGAGTGGAAAACAAAACAAAGAGACATCTGTTGTGATCAATTTTAACTTCTAGTGGGTATGAAAAGCAAGAATGTGAAATTGTTGTGTAATATATAGCTATCAATTACAAAAAACTTGGAGATGTATTTCTGTGTGTACTCCATGTAATAACGAGGGATTATCAGATGGTACATATATATACATACATCCTGTGTGTGTGTATGATTGTGGTCATTCCCCACAATAATAACCAGGTGGATAGACCCAACTATTCAGTATATTACAGAAAAGGAACAGAGAGATGTTTGCTCTTTCCATGCTAACGATGGTCCAAATAATATTGAAATAGTAGCTTAAATTTCATATATTTTTACAAAGCTAGAATTAATCATTCTATTAAGTTAGAACTGAAATTATAACATGGAGGTAGCTCTTCTTTTATAGTTTGAAAACAGTTTTCCAAATTACATATTCTGATCACAACTTCTTTCCTTCTAAATCCACCCATGTCCTCCCCACCACCCCTACCACCCAATATCATGTTCTGTTTGCTGTCACTCTTTAGAAAACAAACAGGAAAAGAGCAACAAAAAAGAATTAACAAGAAAGGAAAATACTAAAACCACTCACACACACACACACACACACACACACACACACACACGCACACACACACTACACTGGTCTTCTTAATTAATAAAATGTATGGAAAGATATTACTGTGACATATGAAATAAGATGCATAGCAATAGAACATGCATGTATGGTTTGTTGTGTAGAATAGTTACTGAGTTTTGTATGTTAATTTTGTATAGAGCCATGTTGCTGAAATTGTTAATCATATCTAAATGTTGAGGGTTTTTTTTTGTTTGTTTGTTTGTTTGTTTTTTTTGGTTCTCTTGTGTGCAGTATCACATCTTCTTTTCCTATTTGTATTCCTTTAGTATTTTTTATTTTATGCTCTAGCTACTACATTGAACAATACATTTGAAAGGAATAGAGACAGCAGACATCCATAAAATTTTTCTGATCTCAGTGACCATACTTTAAGGTTTGCTTCAGCTATATTAATGTTGTGAGTACTTTTGTCACATGAATCTTATTATTTTGGGGTAGATCCTCTTTAGTCCTTCTTCTCTAAGACATTCATCACTAAATCATGCAGAAGTTTTTTACTGGCTTAATCATCATCTATTTAGATGATCATTTGATTATTTTTGTCTTTCACCATGTTTTTATGCATTTTTAGGTATTTATTAAAGCATGGATATGATATAGGAACACTGGATTGCCCCTACTAAAATATTTACAGTTAATAAGTAGCTATTGAGGAAATGTTTCTCTCTTTCTCTCTTTCTCTCTCTCTCTCTTTCTCTCTCTCTCTCTCTCTCTCTCTCTCTCTCTCTCTCTCTCTCTCTCTCTCTCTCTCTTCTCTCTCTCTCTCACTGCTGAAGGATTGGTCAGATTGGTCATTCTCTAGTGGATACTGGCATTTTTCAACTTTTTCTGTTGGATATTTTCTTCACTTACATTTCAAAGAGTATCCACTTTCCCATTTTTCACCCTGGAAAATCCCCTATCCCACCCCTCCCCCTGCTCCTATGAGGGTGTTCCTCCACCTACCTACCCACTTCTGCCTCCCCACCATGGCATTCACCTACACTGGGGCATCGGGTGAGGAGGCCACACAACATCTACCCCAACACAGGGAGTAACTGGAACCCACTCTTTGTATTCATCTTATCCCCAACTAAATCGTACAATATTTTACTTTACTTTTTTTTAAAAAAAAACCAAATGTCTTCTTTTATATTCATAGTTTAACTCAATTCATTCTGGTTATTCTTTCCCCTACAAACTCCTTTGCCTCTCTCCTACCCACAGCCCCCCCCCCCGTATCCCCATGACAAGATAATTTTTCCATATCCTTGTGCTTTTCTTTAATGCTAAGACACAGTAAATTTCACCAGAACGGTCTCTATGACATTTGGTTGTTAGCTGTTCATTGGAGACTGGTAGACAAAAACAATTAGTAGCTAGGAGTAGGAAAGGGGAAATATGGATCACTCGAATTCCTCTCCCAACCACTATTGTCTGTAGACACTTTATCTATCAATAACACACAAGTTGAGAAGTTAAAGAAACAATTCCATTAATAACAGTCAGAAAAAAACCAGATAAGCACATAAGCTAAGCATAAACATAAACAAGAAGGTAAACACCTCAACAACGAAAATGATAACATGCTTAAGAAAAAAACTGAGAAAATTACTGGAAGATCCAAAGGTGTTGCATACCCATGGTTTTGTAGAATAATATTGTGAAAAGAATTATTCTAATTAGGGATTCAATGAACTTGATGGCTGTAAACACAGATGCTTATATTTGTATCATCTATCCTGTTAGTAATGAGCTGTGTCACCTCATTGTCACTCACAATGCATGTAATGGTTAAATATACATATATACAATGTTTTCTTTATTTTACATTCCAAATGATTTCCCATTTCCTGATTTCCCCTCTGAAAACCCCCTATCCCCTTCACGCTCTACCTGCTCACCAACCCACCCACTCCAGCTTCCTGGCCCTGGCATTCCCCCCTATACTGGGGCATAGAACCTTAACAGGACCAAGGGTCTCTTTTCCCATTCTCTGCTACATATGCATCTAGAGTCATGTATCACACCATATGTTTTCTTTGGTGGTGGGTTTAGTCCCAGGGAGTTCTGGAAGTACTGGTTAGTTCCTCCTATGAGGCTGTGAACCCCTTCAGCTCCTTGGGAACGTTCTCTAGCTCCTTCATTGGGAACCTTGTGCTCAGTCTAATGGTTGTCTGTGATCACCACTTCCGTATTTGTCAGGCACTGGCAAAGCCTTCCAGGAGACAGCTCTATCAGGCTTCTGTCAGCAAGCTCTTATTCACATTAATCCAGAAGCTCAGAATACCCAAGATAACAATTCACAAAACACATGAAATTCAAGAAGAAGGAAGACCAAAGTGTGGATACTTTGATCCCTCTTAGAAGGCAGAAAAAATACTCATGGAAGGAGTTACAGAGACAAAGTGTGGAACAGAGACTGAAAGAATGAACATTCAAAGAAGGCTCCACCTGAGGATCCATCCCATATACCACAACCAAACCCAGACAATATTGTGGCTTGTCTCTAGCTGCATATATAGCAGAAGATGGCCATGTAATGGTTTTTAACATCATATGAATTTAAAGCTTTACATTATTGCTTCTTTGTTGCAATTCTATTGACTTTCTAGTAAAATATTAGATAATGTGAATTATAAATGTACTAATTAGTCTTGCTGTCCCTAAAGTAACTTATTAGACTATGTCAACACTATCTGTGCTTATGAATTATTTTATTTGTATTTGAAGACTTTAATTTTATTAAATAAAAGTTAAATGTTAGAATGTATTTGGTTATGGATTTAATCAATTTCATACAAACATATAAATTCTGTTAATTATATTAACATATTTCCTAGAACCTAAATAAACTTTAATTTGTATTATTCTTGCTTGGTGATTTGTTTTGCTGTGGATTATGTTAATTTTGTATTCTTTTTTGTTGCCTGTATTTTAGATATGTAAATTAGCCTCATGACTCTCCTGCCTCACCCCAAAGTACTGGAATCACAATTGTATATCATTATGCCTTACTTTGTTTCCTAATATTTTGGTAATAATTTTACAATATAAATTATAAACTTTTTTTTTTACAATTTTCTCTAATTATATTGGCTGTAAAGATTCAGTGTTAGTATTTTAGGTCTTAACAATCTAAAAACTCTGAATTAGCTTTAAAACATTTTTAAATATTTGAAATTATAATACAATATTGTTACAACATATCCTACTTCTCTTTGCTCTCTGTAAAACCTTTCATATACTAACCTTCATTCTCTCTTTTATTTTTGAGCATTTATCTAAAAAATAAAACTAATTTCTTCTAAAAATTTTCCATTTCATATGATGTTTTAAAATAAATCATTTACAACCATATCCTGAACCAGCCTAGAAGATCCACTGCACTCAGAGCAGTTGGTAAGGAACCTTCGGAAGTGCCACAGCTGCCTCTGGGAGCCCAAAGTTCTCCGGACTCATCAGTACCCAACAAACTCCCCTTCCTGAAAATACTCCTCCCCTCTGCCTCGTCCTTTCTGCTGGTTCCGACTGTTAGCTAGTTTGCTCCTCTGGAGACAAAATATCCTGAACCAGCCCAGAAGATCCACTTCACTCAGCATAACTGACACCGCAGTTTGAGGCATCCCAGGAGATCCACTGCCCACAGGGTAACTGACACTACACTCGGAGACATCCAAGGATATCTGCTACACACAAGGCAACAAAGCAACTGATCACCAGCTTGTCTACTCTCCTGAAGACAACACAGCTTGCAGGAATCCCAGGAGCTCCTCTGAACTCAGAGCAATTGGGCAATAGACATCAGTCTGAAGACCTCCTGGGGGATCTGTGGAATGCAGGACAATGAACCCAAAAGACTGAAAGCCTCCCTGGAATTCTGCTGCACACAGAGAAACAAAAACCACAGGCAGTAGATCCCCCTAGAGAACATCTTCACACATTACAACAGCAAGACTGCTCCTCTGAAGACCCATCAGTCTGAAGGCCTCCCAGGAGATCTACTGTAGCCAGGGCAACAGATCATCAGCTTCTCTGCCTTTCTGAAGAGCCCCCAGTTGGGAGGCCCTACAGGCAGTCTCCCATAGCCAGGGCCACAGGCCTACCATGACACTTGAAGAAACCCAGTAAAAAAAAAAAAAAAAAAAAAAAAAAAAAAAAAAAATGCAAATTCCAAGGAGATTTTTGCAGACCAGCAGACACCAGGGACAACCATATGGCAAAAGGCAAGCACAAAACCTTAAGCAACAGAAGCCAATATACCTGGCCATCATCAGAACCCA
>NC_034611.1:44178645-44195046 GCF_900095145.1 Mus pahari
GTCTCCCATAGCCAGGGCCACAGGCCTACCATGACCTGTCTCGAAAAACCAAAAAAAAAAAAAAAAAAAAAAAAAAAAAAAAAAAATAGGCAGACTCCAAACAGAGTGACCCAGACCAGCAGACACCAGGGACAACCATATGGCAAAAGGCAAGCACAAAACCTTAAGCAACAGAAGCCAATATACCTGGCCATCATCAGAACCCAGTTCTCCCACCACAGCAAGCCCTGAATCCAAAAATCAGGAAGCTGACTTAAAATCCTATCTCATGATGATAATAGAGTCCTTTAAGGAGGATATAAATAATTCACTGAGATCAAGGCAAAGTGGATCAAAGACCTCAACCTAAAACCAGGTACACTAAATCTAATAGAACAGAAAGGGGGAAAGAGCCTTGGGCTCATTGGTACAGGGGGATATTTACCACCAACAAATGGCCCTCCCTACTTAATCACTAATTGAGAAAATGCCTTACAACTGGTACTCCTGGAGGCATTTCCTAAATGGAATCTCTTTTCTTTGTGATAACTCCAGCTGTGTCAGATTGACACACAAAACCATTCAATACAGTCACCCACATTCATAAAAGAAATTTTACTAAAGCTCAAAAAACCACATTCAACCCACCCAATAATAGTGATCTTCCATACCCCACTCTCACCAGCAGCAGGTCATTGAAACAGAAACTAAACAGAGACACAATGAAACTAATAGAGGTTATGAACCAAATGGATTTCACAGATATCTACAGAACATTTCACCCCAAACAAAAGAATAAACCTTCTTCTCTGCACCTTATGGTACCTTCTCCAAAACCGACCATCTATATAACTGGAAAAAAAAAAAAAAAACTCAACTAATACATGGTGAGAGCAATTCTCAAATCACCTGGAAAGGCAAAAAACCCAGAATAGTGAAAATAATACTTAACAATAAAAACAAATTTTATCAAGAAAATCAAGAAGAAAGACCAATGCATGGATACTTCACTCCTTCCTCGAATAGGGAATAAAATATCCATGAAAGGAGTTGTAGAGAAAAAATTTTGAGCTAAGACTAAAGGATGGACCACCCAGAGACTGCCCCACCCAGTGTCAGCCACCAAATGCAGACACTATTGCATATACCAGCAAGAATTTGCTGAAAGGACCCTGATATAGCTGTCTCCTGTGAGGCTTTGCCAGTGCCTGGCAAATACAGAAGTGGATGCTCACAGTCAGCTATCGGATGGAACACAGGGCCCACAATGGAGGAGCTAGAGAAATTAGCCAAGTAGCTGAAGGGGTCTGCAACTCTATAGGTGGAACATCAATATGAACTGATCAGTACCCCCAGAGCTTGTGTCTCTAGCTGCATATGTAGTCAGCCATCATTGGGAAGAGAGGCCCCTTGGTCTAGCAAACATTTTATGCCCCAGTTCAGGGGAACGCCAGGGCCAAGAAGTGGGAGTGAGTGGGTAGAGGGCGCAGGGTGGGGGGAGGTTATAGGTGACTTTTGGGATAGCATTTGAAATGTAAATGAAGAAAGTATCTAATTAAAAAAAAAAGAGAGAGAGAGAGAGAAAAGGAAAAAAAGCAATAACAACATGGTTGGGGAAATCACCATCCCTGACCTTAGGCTTTACTATAGAATAACAGTGATTAAAAACTACATGGTATTGGTACAGAGATAGATGCATTGATCAAAGGAATAGAATAGAAGCCACACATATACAATGGAAAAAAGAAAGCATCTTCAACAAATGGTGCGTGTCTAATTGGCTCTCAATATGTAGGAAAAAATGAAAATAAACCCATATTTATCACCTTTCACAAAGATCAAGTCAAAGTGGATCAAAGACCTCAACCTAAAACCAGATACACTAAATCTAATAGAACAGAAAGTGGGAAAGAGCCTTGGGCTCATTGGTACAGGGGGAAATTTACTAAAAAGAACTTCAATAACTCATGCTCTAAAATCAAGAATTGATAAATGGGACCTCATGAAACTGGAAAGTTCTATAAGGAAAAAAGACATAGCTGATAAGACAAATTAGAAACCTACAAACTTGGGACAAAATCTTCACTAACCCCACATCTGATAGAGGGCTAATATCCAAAATATATAAAGAACTCAAGAAGTTAAACACCGAAAAAAGCAAACAACTCAATAAAAAAAAAGGGTATAAAACTGAATTAAGAATTCACAACAGAGGAATCTTGAATGTCTGAGAAACACCTAAAGAAATGTTCAAAGTCCTTAGTGATCAGAGAAATGCAAATCAACATGACCCTGAGATTCCACCTTACACCAATCAGAATAGCTAAGATCAAAACTTCAGTGTTGGTGAGGATGTGGAGAAAGAGGGACACTCCTCCATTTCTGGTGGAATTGCAAACTGGTACAACCACTCTGGAAATCAGTCTGGAGGTTCCTCAGAAAATGTGAAATAGATCTACCTGAAGACTCAGCAATACCACTCTTGGGAATATGCCCAAAAGATGTCCCACCATGCCACAGGGGCACATGTTCCACTATGTTCATAGCAGCCTTGTTTCTGACAGCCAGAAGCTGGAAACAATCCAGATGTCCTAAGACAGAAGAATCAATACAGAAAATGTGGTTCATTTCCACAATGGAATACTACTCAGCTATTAAGAAAGCTGAAATCCTGACTTTTGCAGGCCAATGAATGGAACTAGAAAATATCATCCTGAGTGAGGTAACTCAGACCCAAAAGCACATTCATGGTATGTACTCACTCAAATGTGGGTATTAGTAAACATAAATAAATAAATAAATATAAAAAAAACCCCAAAGTGTCAAAAACTCAAGATACAGCGGACAAAATTCAAAAAGGTTACCAGGCTGAAGGGTCCAAGTTGAGGATGCCTCAGTCCCACTTGGGAGGGAGAAGAAGAAGTCCCATAAGGAGGGAGGGAGGGACCTCGGAGGGAAAAGGGATAAGGGGTGCAGAGAAGAGAACATGATTGGGTATTGGGTAAGGGAAAAGGACTGAAATTCCTGAGGGCAAGCAGAAAGAATGGAAACATGCAACCTAAGCAGGTAGGAGGTTGAGGGACCCTCCAGAATGTACCAGAATCCTGGGATGTGAGAGAATCTCAGGACTCAAAGAGAGGGACCTTAGATGAAATACCCTACTTTGGGGAGAGGGAAACTTGTAGAGACACCTCCAGCAAAAAGAGATGGGCATCAAGTGAAGGATGGGATTGCCATCCCACAGTCAAAACTCTGAACCATAATTGTTCCTGTCTAAAGGAACTCCAGGGATGGAAATGGAGAGGCGCCTGAGGAAAAGAAGGTCCAGTGACAGTTCCATGTGTAATCCAGCTCAAGGAGAGACCCCAAGACCTAACACTATTAAGGAGGCTATGGAACCCTCACAAATAGGACCTATCATGATTGCTTTCCAAAAGACCCAACAAGCAGCTCAAAGAGTCAGATGCAGATATTTGCACCCAACCAGTGGACAGAAGCTGCGGACCTCTGTGGTTGAATTAGTGGAAAGAAGCTTGAGGAGGAGGGCGACCCTGTAGGAGGACCAGCAGTCTCAGTTAACCTGGACCTCTGAGATCTCTCACATACTGCACCACCAAGCAGGCAGCATACACCAGCTGATATGAAACCTCCACACATATACATACAACAGAGGACTGCTGGGTCTATGTTTAGTCAGAAAAGATGTACCTAACTCTCAAGAGACTTAGGGTGGAAGAGGGAAGGGAATATAATCTGGAGTTTAAAAAAAAATCATAAAAATTAATTAATTAATTAATTAATCATTTATAAAACTGAATTTTATTTTTTCATCTATTTCAGACTACATTAATGCAAATAAGACAGTCTGATCTATGATTCTTATTTTCATATATAAAAATTTAGTTTCAAATTGATGACAATATTGCCTATTTATAATAATATAATTTTTTCTTTTTATTTTATACAAAGTTATGTTATATTTTCAAGCTCATTCTGGTAGTATATTAAGGACTCATTACTAAAATGCTAATATTTTAAATCAAAGTATTATTAATTAGTATTTATATTTATTTTTATGTATTTCTATCTTAGTCCTAAAATAATTAGTATAGTCTATTTAATTAAGATTGAGTGTATCAAAATGCTACACTAATAGTCAAATATAGTAAATTTACTGTTAAAAAGAATTTAAGACTATGCATAGAAGACTTGTTAACTGACAAAAGGTTTGAATTAAGGACATTTATAATTTTTCTTTTTTATAAAAATAAGCTATGTCATATCACTGTACCTCTAATTATGTGACAATATGTTGCTTAGTATATGTTAAATCCATCACTATAAAAATAAATGGGCAAATAATACTGAAGTCATACATAAACTTTTCCATGTACTTTAACTGTATAAAGGCAACCTCTCAACTTGCAAGTTTATAAAGTCATTGCTTAAAAATCTTTGTTATGAACTCACAGGGACTAAAACACCAACCAAGGAGTACACATGGAGGGACCCACTGCTCCAGCTGCATTTATAGCAGAGAATGGCCTTGTGAGGCATCAATAGGAGAAGAGGCCCTTGGTCCTGTGAAGGATCCATGACCCAGTGGAGGGGAATTCAAGGGCAGGGAGGGGGGAGTGGATGGGGGAACAACCTCATAGAAACAGGTGGATGGGGAAAGGATGGAGGTTTCCTGGGGTGGGGGTAACTGGGAAAGGGGATAACATTTGAAATGTAAATAGAGAAAATATCCAGTAAAAAAGAAATAAAAAACTTCAAAAACAATAACAAAAAACTTTATTAACATAGTCAATGACATATTATTGTTTTTCATCTATCATTCTCCAAAGATGTTATATTTTTCTTATAGTTAAATAACCAAAATACTTTTTGTTATTGAAATTATCAAAAAATATTTAAATGACTGATAACTTCATTGGGGCATACACATTATCCTCTAACTAATAGCATTTAATCCTCACAATTATGCAACATAATTTTTTTTGCTTGTGAAGTAGTTATACCTCAAAAATATGCGGTTGGAGCCACATTAACACTGGCTGCCTTTGTTTCAGTTTTATCCTTAAATTAAAATCTTAATTTGTTGCTTAGATACAAGTAACTAAAATTAAGGAACTTCAGTTAAAGTCTCTACATTGTAAGTCTCTATATCAACTTAAATGTATTCTTCATGTGTCTTTGTGGTATGGTGGGACATAGTTGGTATATGTCTCTGGATGGTAAAATTATTTCTAATTTTCTGGGGAACTATCAGATTGCTTTCCAGAGTGCTTGTACCATTTTGCAATCGCACAAGCAATGAAGGAATGTTCCCTTTTCCCTCATCATCACTAGCATATGATGTTATTTGAGTCTTTGATCTTAGCCACACAGATTGGTGTAAGATGGAATTTCAGGGTCAATTTGATTTTCATTTCCTTGATGACATAGGACACTGAATACATATTTAAGTGTTTCTCAGACATTAAAGATTCCTCAGTTGAGAATTCTCTCTCTGTACCTCATTTTTGAATTGGGCTATTTTTTGTTTTTTGTTTTTTCTTTTTTGAATCTAATTTCTTTAGTTCTTTATGTATTTTGGATATTTGCCCTCTATCCAATGCAGGGTTAGTGAAGAGCTTCTAATCTGTAGCTTGATGTTTTGTCTTATTGACAGTCTCCTTTGCTTTACAAAAACTTTGTGGTTTCATGAGGTACAATTCATAAATTGTTGCTCTTAGAGTCTGAGCCATTGGTGTTCTGTTCAGGAAAATTTCTCCTGTGCCAATGTGTTACACTTTCTATTCTATTAGATTCAGTGTATGTGGCTTTATGTTGAGGTCATTGATTCCCCTCAGTGGAGAGATGGGAATGCCAGCTCACCTTCACATTTTTGACCAAACATTGTTCCTGTCTGAAAGAAATGCAAAACAACAACAACAACAACAACAACAACAGCAACAACAACAACAACAACAATAACAAAAAAAAAAATAGAGAAGAGACTGAAGGAAAGGTTACCCAGTGACCCACCCAACTTTGGATCCATTCAACGGGTAGGCACCAAACCCTGACACTATTACTGATCCCTTATTGTGCTTGCAAGCATGAGCCTAGCATGGCTGTTGTCTGGCAAGCTCTACCAGCAGCTGACTAAGACAAATGCAGACACTTACAGCAAACCATTGTATTGAGGTCTGGGAACCCTACAGAAGAATTGGGGGGGGGGGGAATTAAAGGAATGGTAACCCCATAAGAAGACCAACATTGTCAACTAACCTGAACCCAGGGATCTCTCAGAGACTAAACCACCAACCAAAGAGCATACACAATCCAGTTCAAGGCCCTTTGCAAAAATATAGCAAAGGACTGCCATCGTCTGTCTTCAGAGAGAGAGAGGATGTGCCTAATCTTATAGAGACTTGATGCCTAAAATAAGAGGGGTGCTGAGGGGGTCACCCCCTCAGAGGTGAAGGGGAGGAGGAGGGGGTGAAAGTCTTGGAGGAGGGTCCAGGAGGTGGCAATATTTGAGAGGTAAATACAAAAAAAAAATAATTAGCAGTAAATAGAAAGAAAGAAGGAGAGAGAGAAAGAGAGAGCAAGCAATCAGGCAGGCAGGATGGGTCGTCTCTGACGAAGATAGACTTATAGCACTTAGCACAGGTGATTCTGAACTCCTCTGTCTTCTCACAGTTGGAAATAAGTTGGGCAGTTTCTAACCTCTCTCCTGCTCATGATTGTGTTTTCCATTTTAGAACAAAGCTGTGTAAATTGTGAGCAATGTTCAACTACTATATTGTTGAGAACTCTGGACGTATGAGATATTTCAGGACTCTGTTGCCAACAATTTATTATTAAAGTACCACTTTATTTTCACAATATTGGATGTTCACACACTGACATCTAAGCACAATCTCATGGATGTATGTTTTTCCTTTTAAATTTAAATATGTTTTTGCCTATTGAAATGTATCTATCATCAAGCTGCCTATGAGCAAAAAATTCTGGACAATGAAGTAAAGGGGCACATCAGCTCTTTAACCAGGATCTTATTCTATGGTTATGTTTAAATTCGTTTCTGATGAAGAACAGAGATGTATGGCCACTACCAGTAACAATGACCGGTGCGACTTAATTGATTTGATTAATTGAAAGGTCAGTTATCACTTAAGCATCTGTGAGACATTTCTCTATATTATCATGGAACTTGGTGTATTTCCACAATACTTATGGGGTTTAAGTCTCATTTTCAGAACTAATGCTCTGCAGTATTTTATTATTAGTATATGTTGCTTATTAAATCCCCCATCTATCTATCTATCTATCTATCTATCTTTCTATCTATCTATCTATCTATCTATCTATCTATCTATCTATCTATCTATCTAGATATAGGGAAAGTCTTTGTCTAGTGCTGGTAAATCATTGCTGCTACCAAAAGAGGCAAAAGTCATAGAAAATGACTTTTTCTGAAACTAACTTATAAACCATACATTCTAAAACAAAACACTAAACTTCATTTACTGGGATAAGGTTATTAGACATTGTTCAGTGTAATGATGTTGATTTAATTTTGGGAATTCCTCAAACTAAATAAAATTATTTTGAGCCTCCTTAGATATGACTCGGGAACTATAGACACACATGGCTAAGCATGATGGTGTGAATTTTATTACTGACACTCAAAGAGGCAAGGGTAGAACTTACTTCTACAAGCAGGACCCTGACCTGCAGATTACTCACATCTCTACTCATGTGTGTGCCTATACACACACATGAAAGCACACATATGTAAGTATGCACACACATATAAGCATACAAACACACAAAAATTAAAAACTATTTAACATATGTAATCCAGAGTATTGTCCCATGCATTTAAAATGTGTGTGCATGATGTGTTTGTGTGTGTGTGCGTGTGTGTGTTTGTATTGTTATGTAAATGCTTGTGTTGGCTTGTATATGTCTCTATTCATGCATATCTATGACTAGAACACAATCATGCAATCACTGTCCACTTTTCTGCTTTATTCTTTGAGACGGGATCTTTCGCTGGACTTTAAAGTCAAGTTGGTTTATCTTGACTGTCTTGTCTGTGAACTTCAGGATATACCTGATTCTCCTTAGTACAGGAGTTATGTTCACTAGTATTGTATGTATTATTTTCAAAGAAAAAAAACTATTTTAAATAGCATTGTCTACAATAAAACATGCTTTCAAAGTTGACAGAGGGCATAAAAGAAATATTCATGCAGATAATAGTCTATCAAAATATGTATAATTTAATACAAGGAAGATTTATCACCAAATGATTCCATTTTCCTAGTTACTCTCTCAAATCAGAAATAATTCAAAGAAAAAGGAGCTCCTCTTTAACCCAGATTAAGATCAAGTGTTTTCATTCCAATGTAGCCTTTTCTCTAACGCACTCCAGTCCTTGATTAATTCAACAGCATATAAGCAGCTTAGATACACTGATAGGAGAATTGTAACAGTTGAGGTGTTGATAGTGTATGTGCTTTCAGATACCTCTGGACCAGTCACATCATAAGAAAGCCAATATATTCAGTTGTTTGTTAAACCTGAGCATTGTACACATACCACATGGCTGTGGGTCAATTTTCCATGAGAGTGGGAGTATGGGAAATGACTCAGTGGGTGAAGCTCTTGCTGTGCTACCGTGAAGAATTCCACTCAGATACGCAGAAGTCATGTAAGCCATAAGCAGCACAGTGCTTCTGGAATCTCAGCCTTCCTTGGTGGAATGGGAAGCAGAAAAATCCCCAGAATCTCAAGAGTAAGGAAGTCTGGTGAACTGTTAATCTTCATTAAAAAAAATAACTGTTATGGAATATGAGAACATGACAAAATAATGCTATTTGATAATGATAACAATTTCACCTGCAATGAGGATCATTTAAAGTATAGTAAACATGTTAAGAGAGGGGTCAAAATGTGGAAAGGCAGTGAATAAAAGAGGCAAGGACAATGCTGATGAAAATTTTCCATTTAAAAATTCTCTCATACCTGCTTCAAATTACAATCATAGTTATATATATTCATTGTAATGTGAAGTCAGAAGGCAAAACATAGGTTCTGAACTTACAGAAAACAGCAATATTAGCCATAACTGAAGCAATACTTAGTATTAATATTCCTGATATTTTTAATATTAGTTACTGCTATAAAGCCAACTTGGTTGAAATCGTGCTAAGTTATCTGTCTTTTAATAAATAGAGAAAGCAAGACCTTTTTGGTAATTCTCAAGGGAAAATTTCAGTTGTAAGCAACTATTTACATTTAAATGAGGAAAGTATATTTTAATTATTCATTTCTTTCATTTATGAATTGTTTTTATTACAATTAAAGCACTTTATTTGCATGAACTCATGTTTTCTGTAGCTGTTAACTTTTGATGGCTAAGAAATGATAATTCATTTTACTATTTTTAAAAGTCTTATGATTTTAACTTTTTAAAAATTTTCATAAGTACTAAGTAAAAATAAAAGCAGTTAAATTAGTTGAATTTTAGGAGATTGCCATCTCAAGGTTTCCTCTGTCTTTCTTAAATTGAATTTATCTTAAGTTGAATTTAATGTAAGAGTCAGGAATATAGACAAACGTTTCTGAAAATCTTGGAAAATTTGCAGTTTGACCAAGAAGGACTGTGTTAGAGGTTCTCAAAGAAGGTGGATTTGTTTAAAAGTTTAGAAAATTTGGGCTCAGCCATTAAAGTTATGCTCACAACCAAAACTATAAAACTAGAAAAATTCAGATGGCCGGGAGTGGTGGCACATGCCTTTAATCCCAGAACTGGGGGAGGCAGAGGCAGGCGGATTTCTGAGTTTGAGACCAGCCTGGTCTACAAAGTGAGTTCCAGGACAGCCAGGGCTACACAGAGGAACCCTGTCTCGAAAAACCAAAAAAAGAAAAAAGAAAGAAAAAAAGAAAAGAAAAGGAAAGAAAAGAAAAGGAAAGAAAAGAAAAGAAAAGAAAAGAAAAGAAAAGAAAAGAAAAGAAAAGAAAAGAAAAGAAAAGAAAAGGAAAGGAAAATTCAGATGAAGGCAAACTCTGTGAATACGGAGAATAGAATTGAAACCCTAATGCCATTACGGGAGTCAACAAGAGCACAACTATCAGATTCAGGAAGATGAGACATTCACATTTCCTAAAAGTATTTCTAGTATGCAGGCTTTTAGAACTAAACATAACGATGTTGTCCTTGTCCAGTACAGTATTCATTATCATCTGATGAGATTTGTGTTACTTCCCAAGGTACTCAGCAGCTATTGAAGCATGGTTGAATATCCTCAATGTACTTTATTCTGGTTATAAAACTTCACCTATCAACACAATGCTGATTTTGTAGGCATGCTTAATCGAATAGCTCTGTGGTTTTACAGATTTTTCATTAGAATTCAAAAAAAGTCTGCATGGTCCAGCCAAACATGGTAGAATGCAAGTGGCTACAAAGGAAACCCTTGTGTGGTGGCATGTAGTTGGGCTGGGATTATCAAGCAAGGCACCAGGGAGAGTAGAGAAGGAAGCTGTAGAGAGTAGACAAAGGCAGCCAGCACAAGAAAGTAATGTTATGTTACTTTATATCCAGAAAGGTCAAGGGAGCAGCCTCAGTGCCTCAGCACATCACTCTACCCTGTGTCCTAGATGTCAAACACGGAGTCATGCAATTTAATTATGGCCTCCTCGTATTTGAGGCTGTTATTGTTGTTATTTTAACTGTTATCTTGAAATTTTTCCTATTCTTCTGTTTTGGAATGGAGCTATTTTTTCTTTGTTTACTTTTTTTATTTTTTTTTTTTATTTTTTATTGGATATTTTCTTCATTTACATTTCAAATGTTATCTTCTTTCCTATTTTCCACTCTGAAAGTCCCCCCACGCTGCTCCCCAGCCCACCCACTCTGGCTTCCTGGCCCTGGCATTCCCCTGTACTGGGACATATGATCTTCACAAGACCAAGAAAGAGGGGCTATTTTTCTATGTTATTTTACTAATATAACTTTTTTAAAAGGTAAGGTATTTTTTTCCTTCAGTTCTAGAGGGGCACGGGAGTAATTTTTCTTACTCTTAAATATGACCTGGGGCTTTTGAGAAATAAAGAGTTAGAACTTTATTGACAATGTATCCATTTCTTTTCTAATGAGTTGGCCATGAGTCTTTGGAATGGGAGGGGAATATTGTATTCTGGATCCTGTATGTGTTGAAAGGTTAATAGACTGCCCAATGTTTTACTGGAATCTAGCTGATCATTAGAGTTGTCGGGCCTGGGGTTTATTGAGAATGTGCCATTGAAGAAGATACAGGAATCCTAGATTCATCTTATTCTGTCTTTGCTTCCTTGCTGCTACAAAGAACAAGAATTTTTCCCCAACAGAAATCTCTGACAATATACACATCCTCATTGAACCACAAAGCAATGGGTGAAGCTACCATTAACTTTTTTGCTCTTATATATTTATTTCAGGATTTTATCATAGAGTTGCTTAATACAACCATTTGAGTAAAAGAACATATTTTTATCTTATGACTCTATCCAAGAATTCTCATGGATATGGTATTAAATCAATTTGTTAACTATTTTCATCAAATAATACACATTGAAACCAGTAGATGAACTAAGTTGAATAGGCAGATATTTTAACTAGAATCACTTTTTCTCTTCCTTTTTGTATCATTTTCTCCCTTCTCCTATTCCCATATTTTCCTTCTTCATATTTGATTTTCCATTATTTATTGGTAACTGAAATTTTATTCTGTATTTTAATACAATCACTATCATATGAAATATCTTAAAGTGGTTGAGAGAGTCTATAATAAACTTTATAGTCTATGAAATAAACTATAAAGTTTATTTCAGTTTAACAGAATAATAATTTTCCTTAGTTTATTAAAAATATAAATTATTGGAATGATTCATTGCTTTTTCTTCTAAAAATTAATATCTAAGATAGAAATTAGATAGAAGGAGTCTTTTTAGGACTTTCTGGAAAAAAATGTTGTAGATGAGGTAAAACAGAGTCCATGTCAGAGAGACATGGAAGTCCAGATGCTGTGCAACTTAGTGAATGTCTCTATACTCTTTTTTTTTTTTTTGGTATAGCCCTGGCTGTCCTGGAACTCACTTTGTAGACTAGGCTGGTCTCGAACTAAGAAATCTGCCTGTCTCTGCCTCCCAAGTGCTGGGATTAAAGGTGTATGCCAGTCTCTATACTCTCTTAAATGGGCCACAGGATTACTCATGAAGGCATCTTGAGTTGAGGTAAAAAAAAAAAAAAGCAGAATGTTTTATCCTTGGGTAGAATAGCTGATGGAATTTCCATTCACAATGTCTTAATGGCCTTTGGCTTGATCTTCATGTGGATGAATGTGAAGCATCAGAAAATATAGATGGGGCGATCTGCATTGATGAATAAGGATGGGCACAATCTATGATTATGCATGAGAAAAGACAGGTGAACCTTCATCAGCAGCACCACATATGATCTTAAGTGGAAATTAAAGCATTGCTTTTTATGACCACCCCTGCTATTAAAGAAAATAATGATCCATTGCCTGAAAAACAGAACTGGGGCTTAGAGAATATCTCACCAGGTAAGCATGAATCTAACTCTTCCAGAGGACCCAAGTTCAGTACCCCTGTTCGTTCTCAAAATTTTATATTTGCCTCAAAAATACTCACTTTTTGTACTTTTGCTTTGCATCATGCTATGTTATTGTAACTGATTCCCTATTGAGTATTGTGATTAATGTTAATTACTAATTATTACATCTTTTCTTTAGTTTTCACATATTTTGTTTCATATGTTATCACATATTTTATCTACAGTTTCATTTTCTTTGGCAGAATTTAGTTATGGTGCTGTATTTTTTTGACCTCTTAAACTTTAAATTCTGTTTATTGATTCTTTGTGAACTTTACATCATACACTCCAATCCAATCCCATTCATCCTTGTCCCTCCATGTCCACTTTCTCCGTTGCCAAAAATAAAAGCAACAAAAAAGAGAGAAAAAGAACATACAAAAAACAAAACAAAAAACAAACAAAAAAAATCTCCGCATAAGACCTGTACTGTGAGGCAGTGTGTCACATCATATACCTATTGTCCAGACAGCTTCATTTGCAGATAATCATGAAAATCTGCAGAAAGGCCTCTGACGTCTGCTATACTATCAAAACTCGATCCTATGTGGAACTCCTTTTCAATAAGCTGTTGTTACTCTGTATCGTGGAGATCCTGTATCTTTGATTCTTCAGTAGTGGCACCTTCATTCTTTCCAGCAGTTCACAGATGAGGTAGATGTTGGTGTGGGCCCCGGATCTAAGTCTGTGTTGCTCAACTTACCTGCTCTACTTCACCCAGGCCACCAGAGACAGCTCTCCTGCTTTGTCCAAGCCAAGGGTATTGCCAGCTCTCAGGCTCTGGCATTCAGCAAGAGGCCAGAATAACTCTCCTATACCAATCATCAAGGTCAGCTCTCCTACAGCCATGCCATTAGGCCCAGCTCTTCAGCACTACCCCGGCTAGGAGTGAGGCTAGTTCTCCAGGTCTCACACACCGATGTCAACAGGACAAGCTCGCCAACACTGCACACTGTGCAGGCAAGGATTTTAGACTATTCTCCTGAGTGCTGAAGCAAGTGAAAGGCAGGGCCAGCTATCACATATCTCCCCAGTCAGGGGAAGGAGTGTTCTCCCACACTGCCCAAGTCAGAAGGGTGTGGACGCTCTCTCTACTATGACAGGGAGTGAGGAGCAGGTGAGGAAGACCTCTCACAGGCTAGGTCCTGGGCTAGCTCTCCTGTTTGCCATAGGCATTGAGGGGTACTGGAAGGCGTACCTCTCAAAAGCCTATGTCACCCGGACTATTTCTCCTAATTTGCTCAGGTAACGCGCTGGACTAGCCCTCCCAAATGCTGAAACAAGCTCTCTTAGTTTCAGGTCTTCAGGATCAGCTCTCCCACACTGCTCAGGAAAGGAGCAAGGGCACCTTTTCTTAGTGTCTCAGCATGTAAGGGGTGGGTCCAACTATGTGCAGCCCTCAAACATTGAGTTGGCTACAGGATGCAGCCCAGTCCAAGGATGTCCACAAGACCCTTGGCAGTAGCATAGGCCATGGACATTGATACAGCCCTGCTTCTACAGGGCCACAGACGCAAACACTGATCTCAGCAACAGCAGAAGTCAGGACCTTACCATATTCTCAGCTTGCAGCATAACCTACTAAGAACAGGTTGGTCCACATGGCTCTTATATATCCAGTTCCTCCTCTCTTCATAGTGCACACAGGATTCCATTCTCTTTATTTCCCATCATACGATCTCACCACCATATACTTGCTCTCTTTAGTGGTACTTTCACAATACATGGTGACTGGCATGCCTCTGGGTATCTTTAGCCCATCAGCTTCCTCATGGCAGTTGGCATATGTCTGGATTTCTTCAGTGTGTGTGCCCACCCCTGTGTGGTAGATGGCATTGTTATTATTTTTAATAATTCCAGAATCTCGCTGAAACATAGTTTGATCATGATTAATTATTTTACCAGCATCCTTGTTAACTTTATACTGTGTTTATGTATGTCTGGAAATTTTTTCATATAATCATAGTCAATGTATATTTAAAAGTCTAGAAAGTCTAAAGTCATTTTTTTTTTCGGTAAGGAAAGAGAATCATAATTATAAGGCTAAATATACCTTCAGTAGTGGAGGCTATGAAAAGGCTGAATATATATTGACTTTCAGTGAAAAATTGTCCTTCAAGGAACTTAACTTGAAATTGAAATATTTACTACAAAACTTCAATTGAACATGATCTAAACTCTGTCTTTTGAAATCAAAAGTGTATACTTGTAGAACAATGAACATACTTTAAGACTGAACGAGACATGGGTAGATAGATAGATAATCAAACACAACTAGCACATATTCAAATATGTTAACTGTTTTCCAAGGATGCTTGAACCAATTCGCTACAGCTACAATATATATCACAATGTATATTTAAATATAACTATATTAAAAGTATTTGAAGGTATATTAAACTCTTATAATTAATGTAAGATATTTACAATATGTATTCTTATATATTATATGTGATATGTGACATATATAGAATATATTCTTCATTATATTGCCAGTTAAATTTTTATGAGTAAACCTTGACCAACCATGCAATTGAGTAACTTGCAATTATCTCTTGAGTAACTTGCAATTCATGTATTAAATATTATGTATTAAATTATCTTTTATGTGAGTGGAGGAAAACTGTGATGAAATAGTTACAAAAGTATATTTAAATTCATAATAATAAAAGTAAAATGTTATTGGTAAAATTAGTCTAATAATTTGGATATATGTAAATTAAATATATTAGGATTATAGAATGGGTAAAAATGTATGTCTACTAAACCATACTTTTCATATAAATTTAAAACATCTTTATATTTTATATAGCTATAAAAATGCAACATTTACGTATATCCGTGTGTATCATTTTATTTAATTTTTATATATTTTCTCAAAAAATCATTTAAAATGCCAAAATGACGAAAAACTCATGTAATCACCCATATCACCAAAACTGCCTTCAGTAATGCTAGGGAAAACAAGCATTCTACAATAAATAAATAAGTATTCTACAATAAATAAATAAAACAAGCATTCTACAATAACACTTAGGAAAAAAAAATCTTCTGAAAACCACCAGAATAGACTCCTTTCTCAATCATATATTATATCCATCATTTCATTGGTCAGAATTCATTGAAGTTTCTGGTTTGATGTTTATATAAAAGGAAAATGTATAAATGGAAAGGTGACTTAGGCACCACCTTAAATGGACAGACACATGTGTGCCTCTATCTCTTGAGAAACCATGTTTCTATCTTTTTAGTAAAAGACTTACTGATTTTGACCCAGCAATAAGTTTAAGCACATATTACTTGATCAGCAACAATCTCCTTAAAGTAATGTACTTCTTTTCATCACTGTGCCAAGAGCAGCCTCTTCCCCCTGCCCTTGGTGTTGGAAGTCAACTAATCAGAACAAGGGCTGCATAAAAAGCTCCTTTGCTTCTGCAACTGGATCACTCCCTCAGCATTCTTCCAACCCTTGCATGCCCAATCCCATAAACTCACTTCTTAATTACTATGTAAATAAAACTCAATTACTATGTAAATAAAACCCTGTTTATTTCTAGTTTTTCTACTTTCATTGGGAATCATTGGTTGCTAAAGAGGGAGCATGAATTCAGGAAATGGAATTTGGGATTTTTACCTTCTGTAACCTTCACTGAGAATATAACTGAGTTGTTTCTTCTTTTAATATCATGATCTTTAAGAAAATAAGTCCTGCCGGGCATGGTGGCTCACGCCTTTAATCCCAGCACTCAGGAGGCAGAGGCAGG
>NC_034611.1:44195235-44204407 GCF_900095145.1 Mus pahari
AAAAAAAAAAAAAAAAAAAAAAAAAAAAGTCCTGCAGATTTTTCAGATGCACTGTATAGAATGACTCACTGTGCATGAACTTTCCACAAACAAATCATTAAAATATGCTGAATTTGCAACGATTTTTAAAAATTTAATTATCTTTTATTGTCCAACACATAGATTCTAGCAGCATTGATATATTTGTACATTATATTACTAAAAATATACCACGTGTTTGTTTCCTCTTTGAATATTAAAGGAGTAAAATGAAAGAAGTCTTGGGACAGAAGCAGATTGCCACCTCTAATTACTTTTAAGTGGGCTCCTGCATTTATCATTTTAATTTGGCACTGCAAGTTATATGTAGCTCATAGCATATGCATCAGTTACCTTTTCCCATTGCTATGACAAAACATACAATAAAAACCTGTTTAAGCAAAGAATGGGTGCCTTTGTGTCACAGTCCATCATGGATGTGGTTTGATGGCAGCAGGAATGCTGGCTGCAGCAGCAGAATCCTGAGGCGGATTTTCCCAGAGGCCATGAAGGCAGCAGAGAGAAATAAATGCTGGGGTTCAGCTCACTTTCTTCTTCCAGTTTTATTTATTTATTTATTTATTTTAAGACCTCAGCTGAAGGGAAGCCTCCTACCTTCACGGTGGGTTTGTCTTCCTCAGGAAAACCTATGAACACTGACAGTTACCCTCAGTTGTGTTTCCCTTGGTGATTTTAAATACAGGCAAGATTGAATGTCAGCCAATACACCCCATGTATGCTTAATAACCTGAAATAAATTATACTTCTTCCCCCAAATAAATTAATGTAAATAATACTTGTAGAGATTCCTAGTAAGTCCAAGTATCCAACTGAGATAGAAGCAACCAGATTGAAAGTAATCTCCTGACTCTTTACTGGGAGTAAAGCTAATTGAATGTCTGCAAAATAGCATTCCAGTGCACTCACACTTTAACCTCAGCCATCCTGCACAAAAATCCCTTCACGTTTAGGACACTTAAGGCCACAGCATTTATTCTTCTTCGAAATAAATGCATACAACGTGTGACTTTCCATTAGATGTACTCATTTAAGCATCATTCCTATCATGCAAGAAAGGAATTTATAATTGTGTTTCTAATAGCAATAGCAACCACTTTCTGAGGTTGGCTGAGATTTCTGGTGCATGTCCCACTTGTTTCATGGTGGAGCATTCACTTGCATTCTCCTTGGGGTACAGGAGTGTCACATGCCTGTCCTTGTAGATAATGATAAAATACCAAGTCTATGGGAACCTTTGTAGCACAGCAGTGACCTGTGATTTCATAACGGAGTTGTTCCACAATGAAGCGAATGGATCTGAAAAGAATTTGGCAGGTAGATGAACCTGCTTTGTACCTGCCTTGTAGATATTGAGGACCCTGGGAAGAGGATGCAAATTGAAAAACAGAAAATTGAGAAAATACATTTATAAAATTACCATATACATTGACATGATTTATTATCTAAAATAAAGATTTTTTCCAATTTAAATCAAGTCAAATATAGCCAGTTTACATTAATAAAATGTACAAATTAATATATTCATTTGTATATGAATATTTACATATATGAAAAAGCCTGTATGCATAAACACACAAAAACACACATATATATGAGTGAGTCCCCAAATTTATATATGTGTGTGTGTGAAGCCACATTCACCATTACAAGATGGCACCTGAGCCCGAAGGGCGTCGGCCAACTAACTGACAACTAACTGACAACTAACTGACAACTGTTGTGCACATGCTCAAACAGCACAGATGATGAGTCACAGCTCAAGCCNGGAGCATGCAAATGAGGGTATATAGTGAGCACCAATCATAGAGTGACACATTCCTCTTAGGCCTATTTAAGCAGCACCAGTTTTCAGGCTCGGGGTCTTTTCGCTTCAACAATAAAACCCGTTTAAAAACGTCTGCAGAAGGATCCTGTTGTGGCGCATCTTTCTTGCTGGCAAGTTAGGCGATCGCGACACATCTATCTATCTATCTATCTATCTATCTATCTATCTATCTATCTATATAGATAGATAGATAGATAGATAGATAGATAGATATAGGTATATATAGACATATGCATAGATCATCCTTAGAAACATTAGAAAACAAACTTTGCCATTTGCAAATACACTGTAGTCAATTTATGCTGAGCACTGCTTTTATTTAACATGCTGGAAAATTGATGAGAGAAAGTATTAGTATTGTGTATGGACAGTACTCGTCACCTTCACCTAACTAGGGGATTTCTTTCTCCAAATTCTTTCTAAATTTTTTGTTTCAAAGAGCAATTGAAAATTAACTTATAGTCTTTTCATATCAAATTCTTCACTTAAAATATGGATAATTTGAAATCAGGTGTTCAACTTCAATATCTGTAACCCACTCTTGGTAATTTCCTTGCTCTGCTCAGGTAGTAATGGAAAAGACATATAAATTATAAAATAATGGGAGCAGAGGGAGTTGATAACAAATGTGTGCCAGGATTTATAAATACCCGAGTAAAAGAAGTTTAATGTCTTCTGTTTATATCCTATGTTCAGATAAACACAATATGAATTACAGTATCCAGATAACAACCACAGAAAAAATGTCAAGAAAGTGGTTTGAATATCATGTAGCACATTAGCTCATATTATATCTAATCACTAGATTCAGGTTCTATGCAATAATAGATATTATCAGTACAATACCAGTAGTCTTTTATTTGCTATTAGGATTATTGGTTATAGCTATTAAATTTCAGAACTGTACTTTAAAATAGATACTTGTGATGCTCAAAGTCTGGGATTGTTTTAAATCTAACAACACCATTAAATTGGAATATTTATGAAATATATATTCCTTTTTAGTTTATTCCATACAACTACAGAATTTTAACATGTAAAAGGAACTTACTTATAGTTCCTTCCTGAAGGTAGAGGCCTGCAAGAATTCTCCAGTCCACTTTGAACTAAAGGTCACTGACGGAAGCTGGGAATTGAAGAGTTAGTCTTACCCAGGCAAGATCACACAAATCAGTCGTCCAATGCCAAATGGTAATCCCTGAAAAGTACATGCAAGCAATATTATTAAGACTAAGCTATATTTAATTATACATGGGTATATAATATATGTATATAAATTCATCAGTGCTTAATGTAAAAAAGAGACAATGAATTTGTACTGGAGTAAAGAATTTATAGGAGGATTTGAAAGGAAGGAAGGAAAGGAGAAAATGACATAATTATATTCTAAAAATAAATAAATGTCAAAAATAAAGAGTTTGTCTGTATATATGCATGTATTTTGGTATGTATGTAATCCAGGGGTTGGAGCCACAGCAAGTCTAGAGCAGCTATTGCTTTAGTAGAGCACTGGAGTTTGGTTCCCAGTAACCTTGTCAGGTTCACTGCTACCTCTGTCTCATGATCCATAAAGTCTGGATCGGTTTTCAAGCCTCAGTGGTGATCTGATCTCATGTACAAATTATTGTGCACGTACACAGAAGTACATGTGGTTGAATATAAATGGTTACAAATTACTCATTTAAGAAATCAAAATATGGGTCCTTTAGGTAGAAATACTGTAATCTACTCAGCTGTGATGCTGCATCCTGTTAATCTTGGCAAAGAATAGGCAGGGCATATCTATGAGTTCAATACTGCCTAGATGCAGAGTTTCAGAAGAACTAAGACTATATAGAAAGACACTGTATCATAAAACAACAACAACAACAACAACAACAAAACAAAGCAAACAAGGGGGATAACATTTGAAATGTAAATAAGTAAAAAAATGATTAAAAATAAATAAAAATAAAAATAAGAATTCCAAATGCTAAAAAGCAATACTGGCATAATATTAAAGACTACAGGTTTGTTTGTTTGTTGCTTTGTTTTTGTTTTGGATTTCCTTCTTCTTGAGCTTCATATGGTCTCTGAATTATATTGTGTACATTTGGAGCTTCTTTTTGGCTAATATACACTTATCAATGAGTGCAGACCATGTGTGTTCGCTCATGACTGAGTTACTAACACAGGATGATATTTTCTAGTTCCATCCATTTGCCTAAAAATCTCATGAAGTCAATGTTTTTAATAGCTGAGTAACACCATTGTGTAAATTTACTACATTTTCTGTATCCATTCCTCTGTTGAAGGACATCTGGATTCTTTCTAGCTTCTGGCTATTGTAAATAAGGCTGCTATGAACATAGTGGAGCCTGTGTCCTTGTTATATGTTGGAGCATCTTTTGGGTATATGTGCAGTAGTGGTATAGTTGGGTCCTCAGGTAATACTATATCAAATTTTTGAAGAACCACCAAATTGATTTCCAGAGTGGTTGTACTAGCTTGCAATCCCACCAACAATGGAGGAGTTTTCCTCTTTCTCAACATCCTCACCAGCATCTGCTGTCACCTGAGTTTTTTGATCTTAGCCATTCTGACTGTTGTAAAGTGGTCCTGATGATTTGCATTTCCCTGATGACTAAGGATGTTGAACATTTCTTTAGGTGCTTCTAGGCCATTCGATATTCCTCAGTTGAAAATTCTTTAAGTGTGAATGAGGTTTTAAGTAAGACTCAGAAATAACAAGAGGGAACCTATGTGCATAATTAGATGTCCTTTCTCTCAGCCCTTTCTCCTGCAGTCCTATATTAAAAATGCCTTCTTCCCTGGCTTCCAGTCTTGCGTATGTCAGATTGTGGTATTTTGGGTGGTCAGTGTGGAATAGAGAATGAAGAAGAGCTTCTTTATTGTGCCCTTTATCTAGAAAATCAGTAGGTATTTAATAGAAAACTAAATATTTGTCAATAACTTTTACACAACACTGCAATATAATTTCCTAATGAAAAAGGGATAGTGAAATAAACGGTTTTATTTTTCTGATATAGGCAAAAACTTGTTTGTGAATATGTTCAGCAGCCTCTAAGTCAATGTTTCATTTAGGCCTATCCTGAAACTTTTCTATTTATATAGTCATAATTGATAAATGGTTCTCCATATTTTTATGAGGATCCTCTCACAAGAATATTTCTTGTATATCTAAAAGTAAAGCCTCCAGTCTCTAATTTAAAAAAAGAAATAAAGAAAAGGAAAGAAAATTATTTGTTTAGCTCTGTACCTCATTTTTAATAGGTTATTTGCTTCTCTTGAGTCCAATTTCTTGATATATATATATATATATATATATATATATATATATATATAGGTTATTAGCCCACTATTGGCTGTAGGATTGGTAAAGATCTTTTCCCAATCTGTAAGTTGCCATTTTGTCCTGATGACAATGACAGCATATTCAACAAATGATGCTGGCTTAAGTGGAGTTCAGCATGTAGAAGAATGCAAATTGACCCCATTCTTATTTCCTTGTACAAAGCTCAAGTCCAAGTGGATCAAAGACCCCCACATAAAATCAGATACATTGATTCTATTAGAAGAGAAACTGGGAAAGAGCCTCCATCACATAGGCACAGGGGGAATTTTCCTGAACAGAACACCAATGGCTCTAAGATCAACTACTGACAAATGGGATCTCATAAAATTGAAAGCTTCTGTACGGCAAAGGTCACTGTCATCAGGACAAAAGGCCAGCATGGCTTTTAAAGAGTATTCGTATCAGTTTTATAAAGGTAAGGTCTAACTTATAAAGAAGAAAATACACATCTATACATACATATGTTTATAAATATTCTGCAGGTTCTCTAAATCAGGAAATTAAATGCATATCTCTGGAGCTTTCTCTTGATAATGAAAAAGGGAGCAGTTTATTAAGTGTTTTCCAGCTCAAGTTCATGAACACGGTCTAGATACTGGTTGGAACATGAAGCATTCCAAATAAATCTGGCACTGTCATCTTCGTGCTGGATCAGCTAGTCATTTTAGAAGGGAGTACAGGCCATAGACTGGAAGACACTGGTACCAGACGTGAAGCCTCCATACAGCTTATTCAGGAGGCATTTTCACTTGCTAGCTCCTGTCCATGAGGGCAAGCAATTTATGACAGTGAAGTAAGGGGAAAACTCCACTGCCTGAATGCATGTGTCAGTGTCCTCTCATAAAAAAGAGAGATTTCTAATAACATGCTTGTTTGTTTTAAAATTTTCCTTACATTTTATTTATGCAACTGACTCAATTCTGGTTAGTGGTAACCATTGATATTTGTCTGATTGAAGAACCATAACAGTTCATTTATGAAAATGGAGGTTGAAAACTTTGTGGCAACATTTTTTTTTTTCCAAATAGGACTCTGGCTGCATTTCAAAATCTGAAATTTTGTAATAAAAGAAAATTTTTAGGATTGGCAATTTGGAATATAGAGCTGTTACAAGGAAGAATGAAATAATTACATTATAAGCAGAGATGTTTCTGGGATTTTTCCTCTATTACTGACTTGGGAACAGATATACCCTAATGGAACCTCCCCCCCCCCCCCATGTTGAACTTTAAAGACTTGAATGTAGAATTTTATTAACAGTGCTACAAAGTTACGAAGCTTTCTTACAATCCCAAAATGTCAAATTTTATTTATAAAATAAAGTTTGCATTTAAATTTTCACAAGTGTTACAGTAATGAAAACAATTTCAGAATCTATGACCATGTAAATGAAATAAATATCTTCAATGAATAGTAGGAAAACTAGAGAATAGAGAGTGTTTTACTCAGAGAAGCATGCCCAAGCACAGGACTATAGAAAGTATAGGGACAGCAAGTGTTCCACCTGCTGGGAAGTTGGAATACTAGAAAATCAAGTGTCAGAAATGAAGTGGCCTTAAATGGTAGCTGTTTTCTTTATCCACTATTCTGATTCCCACAGAAGACATAAGATATACTTTGCCTCATGTCACCCTGTTACCAAAAGCTATACATCTAGAGAATGATAATTTTCCACAAGAGCTATTTTATATCTGTAAGACAAGCAGGATACAAGAAGAATGGTTGTTGCTGTTACAGTATCCTCGGGATTATAAACTGCATTATACAGTCATGAATTTCACTATTAATGTCATTTAACCTTTGGCAATATTAGTCTAGAGAGGATTTTGTGAAGGGTGGTACATTAACTTTTAGAAGAGAAAGGCTAGGATAATCTTGTTGTGATAATGAGTGGGAATGGCAGAGACTGAACTTTGGCACAGCTCCTAAAACAGAAGAGATTTTCTTTCTCCAGGGAAAAGCCTACAGATAAGAAGACTGAGCTGGGAATTTTATAGTTCCTTTTGCCTTTGAACATTGTAACATAATGTTACTATATTAAAGGGACTCTTTTTTTTTTTAAGTCCTCATTTTTGGTTCATGTCCACTATGGTTTCACTTCATATCATTCAGTTTTTCTGACAAATAAATGCTTAAAAGTTACAGCACAAAAAAATAGAAGAAATAATTTGCAAAATTCAGACAATTTCCATAACTACATAGAAATAAACACAGACAAGATAGGTCAGACAAAAGTGATTTTAGTAAGACTTTGTAGAAATTCCTAAAAGCTTAAAAAAAGAAGTAATTTACTGGGCTTTTTGGATGAAGGAAACCATTTCTTCTTGAGAGATCACCTTTCAGTGTCACAAGTTATAAAATAAATCAGATAGTCAGTCTGAACTTCCTGGGCCAAGATCAAAAGTAAGCCATGGCTGAAGGCATTTTGAACCATTACTTTGTCAGCACTGAAGAAGCACTGAGAAGAGGCACTGTCACTCTCAACAACTTAGGAAATGTCTCTAGAGATTTAGAGACCCCCAACTCAAGCTAAAGCAGGGTCTTTGTCGTTGATCTTGCAAAGGATTTCAGAATGAGCCAGCTTATGAAGGAAATTTGGTGACTATGTTAAATACATTTTAATACAAATTTAATCAGAAGAGGTATGGTAAGGAGAAGCTTTCAAAGAGATATGCACTAAAGTGGGATACATGTCTCTCAAAAGAAGAGTCAAGAAAGATATACCTGTTTACAGTAGAAGTTTATCAGTAGAAGGTGAGCAATTATCACTAATTCGTTAAGTAATTATGTGTGCCACTAGTTAACTATATAACATTTTGATGAGTCTCTGGTTTCATCTCCAAAACATCTGCTTAGAAATGTTCCCTCTCTCTTTCTCTTAGACAAGAGGTAAGTGAGGTGCCTCTGAAGATGTTGTGGATCATATCATCCTTTCATAAGTTATAACTAGGCGGCATTACACATCCCTGCGAATAACGTTCCTGGTAGAGAGCCTTGAAAACTGTATACAGCTGGGGTGGGAAAAAACGTCTCTGTGGAGAACACTTCTGGAGATGACTTGGATGGACTTGTTGCTTGTGATTAATCATGAATAAGTCTGCTGACATCTGTCTTTGGTTTTAATTAAGTCATGCGTTATAACCTGACAAGTTTCTCTGCTTATGCTTACGTCCTTGAGAGATTGTCCTAGCCCGAAGGGAATGGTCTTAATCAAACATGGATGCTGTGTGCCATAAACTTGCCATGTAAGGATATGTGGTGATTATTTATATTTCTAGAATTGGTCATGCTTTGTGTTGCTTGCCTTTAAAAGACACTGAGAAAATACGCTTGCTCACTGGCATGGTATTCACCAATAGCCCTCCCATCTCATTCTCTTGCATATTCTTTTAGCCTTTCCTATGATCACAGTCACTTATCTAGTTGTAGTTCCCTTGTTGACTGACCAGCAGGCTGTGGCAAATCTCAATGCTGGAATTCTTGCTTGACTGATGACAAAGTTTTACACTGTATTTCAGAGCGAGGGCTTTATCTGTTTTCTCATATTCCCTAAATATGTCCCATCTCCCTATTCCGATTCAATTTAACCTCACTTAATTTCCTCAATTACATGCATAAATTGCACACATTTCATTATGTTGCCATACTATATTTCTTGATTTTTGTTTCAGTAGTATTTCAAAAGTATATGGGAAATTTTTAATTTACTCTTCTATAAAAGTGTTCTGATGGGTTCTTATTAGGTTCTCAAGTTTCATATCCAGTTCCCACTCTCGACTCTCACAGAAACATTTATACATTGAACCCTAATCTCCATGTAATTGCAATTAAAGCTCTACTTAAGGACACATGCTCCACTATGTTCATAGCAGCCTTATTTATAATAGCCAGAAGCTGGAAAGAANCCAGATGTCCCTCAGTAGAGGAAAGGATACAGAAATGTGGTACATTTA
>NC_034611.1:44205890-44217081 GCF_900095145.1 Mus pahari
CACACACACACACACACACACACAGAGAGAGAGAGAGAGAGAGAGAGAGAGAGAGAGGGGGGGGGGTTACATTGGGATACTTTTTCAGATACAGTTTGCAGATGAAGACAGAGAGAACTAGAGAATGTCAAAGAGCCAGCAGATTAGAACAGATTACCAGAGTTAGTTTAAGGCCATACTAAGCCATTAAGTCAGAAGCCATGAGAAACCGTTTTGAATTGGTCAGTTTAGAGAGGAGTTTGAGGCAGAAAAGCTGAGTTAAACAAGCCAGGCCGAGTTCAGAAAGACCTGGAAAGGATAAGCTTATATAGAAGCAAGTCTCCAATAGAAAAATTACATCTGGTGAATACAAGATAATTTTACAAACCAAATTGTAGAATTGTGTAATGCTGGTCCCAAAGCATACATATTCAATACACTTCAAAGTTAAGACTCAGAGATCACTGGGGATTAGGGATTAGAAAAATTGTAAAATTTGAAGCAGTCAATTTGCTGTGAGATGGTCTCCTAGAAATGTCAGAAACAATATTCATAAAGTCTCACAAACATGAATACAAACTATGAGCTGAACAGATACAACACTACACATGCTACAGTGGGCATATGTAAGCCAATGAGGTCTCAGCCTTATACACAAAAAAATGGCAGACATCTAAGAATGGACAAGGGCAGAAGAAATAGTCTTCCCTAACACTAATTGGTTAACTACTACCAAATGCCAAATTGTCAGCATTCCAAACATATATACAAATAACAAATAAACTGAAAATTTTCTATTTACATATTTATGAATATATGTATGTAATAAACATATATAAATGTAGCCACAATCAATTAAAAAGGAAGCCACTATTTTGAAAGAGAGCCAAGAGGGGTACTTGTTAGTGTTATCAAGGAGAAAAGAGAAAAAAGAAATTATGAATTGTATTATAACCTCAAAAATAATAAAAATAATGAAAGTATTATACAGAATAAATAATGGAAAAATTAAAACATAAATCTATTTTAGCTTTGTATAAGTGATTTAGTCTAAGATATTTTGCAGTGATTCTATAAGCTCTTATATTGAATGAAATGGGATGAATTTTATTGATCCGTACATGTAGTTCTGTTGAAGATAACTTTATATTTATTACTATAAAAGTTACTTTTATTTGGCAAATGTGACTGTGATCTTGGAGACTTACTGCTGAAGATTCTCTGCTTTCTAGCTCTTTCTGAACTCTAGCTAGCTGGTTCAACTCAAATGTTCAGACTCAAACTCCTCTCCAAGCTGACTGATTCAAATTATCTTCTCTTGGCTTCTCACTTAGTTGCTCTGCTTGGCCTTAAACTAAGTCTGGTATTCTGTTGTAATCTTCTGGCACTTTCTTAGTCTCTGATTCTCTGTCTTCATTTGATTTCTCTTCAACTAGTCTTTATAAAACTTCCAGTAACACAGTTTTTCTTTCTTTCTTTCTTTCTTTCTTTCTTTCTTTCTTTCTTTCTTTCTTTCTTTCTTTCTTTCTTTCTTTCTTTCTCTTTCTCTTTTCTTTTTTTTTTTTTTTGTGGATATTTTCTTTAACTTCCAAATATTATCCCCTTTCCAGGATTCCCCTGAAACCCCCTATCCCATCCTCTCTCCCCCTGCTTCTATGATGGTGTTCCCTACCCATTCAACCACTCCCACCTCCCTGTCCTTGAATTCCCCTATACTGGGGCATCCATTGAACCTTCAGAGGACCAAGGGCCTCCCCTCCCACTGATGCCAGATGAGGCCATCCTCTGCTACATGTGTGGCTAGAGCCATGAGTCCCTCCATGTGTATTCCTTGCTTGGTTGCTTGCTCCCTGGGAGCTCTGGAGAGTCTGGTTGGTTGATATTGTCATTCTTCCTATGGGGTTGCAAACCCCTTCAGCTCCTTCAGTCCTTTCTCTAATTCCTCCATTGGTGACCCTCTGCTCTGTCCAACGGTTGGCTGAAATTTGTCAGGCTCTAGTAGAGCCTCTCCGGAGACAGCTATATCAGGCTCCTGCCAACAAGCATTTCTTGGCATCCACAGTAGTGTCTAGGTTTGGTGACTATATAGGATCAATCCTCAGGGGAGGCTGGGGGGCAGTCTCTGGATGGCCTTTCCTTCAGTCTATGCTCTACAGTTTGTCTCCATATTTGTTCCCATGAGTATTTTGTTTATAAGAAGGACCAAAGCACCCACACTTTGGTCTTCCTTGTTCTCGAGCTTCATGTGGTCTGTGAATTGTACCTTGGTGTTCCGTGCTTTTGGGCTAATATCCATTTATCTCTTAAGAAGTTGCTTTTTGTGGTTGGAATCATGACAGTTGGGCGTATTCTATCTCTGACTCATGCTGTCAAAGCTTTCCCTGATTATCATTTTGTCTGTTTCATAACTAGAGGTTGTTTGAGATTAAAGTTCTATACTAAGAACTTGTCTGTATTCTAGCCAAAGGGATTAAAGGTATGTGGCTTGTCTGCATTCAGGCCAGATCATATAGACAGAAGGATTTCGGCTTCTGCTTTGCCAGAGCAGCCATATTACTAAAATTAATTTCCTCTACACACTTCTTTACTTTCTGGGAGAGTTAAAAACCTTGACTTCAGCTTCATATTATCACTCCTGCTTGATCTAATCATGTTTTCAATATCTCACCTGAATTTTCAATTCATATTGTCTAACTTGTTAAAATTATGTTCAATTCCCTTTGATGATATATATGATGAATTTTACATTTATGAAATAGATTATTTGCATAGTTCCATTCAACATCTTAGCATCTTGCATCTGACCTGTTTTTGTTTTATTTTGAGAAAAGGTCTCAGTGTGTATCTCTGAATATCACATTACCTTAATTATTTATAAGTATTTTAAATGGTATTTTAAATTGCATTAGGGATTTTAAGTTGCATTAGGATTTCAAGAATGGTTTTAGGTTCTTTATTTATGCCATCCTTCTGTCCTCCTGTTATTTTTGATGTGTGATGATGTTTTATTTTTTATAAATTTTGATATTTTGGGGTTGGGCTTTGTTTTGTTTTCTTTTGTTTGAGAACCTAAGCTTGGATCTCCATAAAGCCACAAAGGTGAACAAGATAAGAAAGTTTATCATCACAGGCTTCCTATGGAGAGATTCCTTTTGGAGACAGAAGAATGTTCTGATGTTCTCAAGTGTTCAGAGTAGTGAAAAACAAGAGATCCTGTTTCAATCAGGGTGGAATGCAAGGATTGACTTGAAGTGAAGTGTCATTTGACCTCTAGCTGTGTGTTGTGGCTTATGTGTGTCCCCACTCACAGGTAAAAACAGAACAATGCAAATCCTACATGCACATAAAGGTAAATATAAGTAAGAAAAATACCTACCTCACCATTTTAAATAGCACCAATTTACTTAGTGGTACTTCTAATTAAATTTTATAGAGTTTAGCAATTTTCTTTGAATCACCACACAAAATAAGGATCTTCCATGTTTAGTAGATGTGTTATTATTTTTTTAAATTATATGACCCTTAGAATCTACCCAGTGAGACTTGAAATGCTAAAATTCTCTTGTGCTTTAAATTCAAAGTATCAGTTTGGTCTGAAAGATTTGATGTACTTTCCTAATAATGCATACTATGATTAAATACATCCGTTATTGATACCTTAAATTAAGCTTAGAATATAATTATTGGATACTATTAAAATATACTATAGAATACATCAAAAATAATTTCATCAAGTGTATGATTCATGACATGCTACATGTAACACTGAATTGCATAGTTTCTAATCCAGATCTTAATAGTATTACCACTATGAGATATCCATTGGTATCTTTAAATTTATTTCAAATTGAGCTTAAGTGTAAGATACCTAACTTAATATTTGATATAATATACCAAGGGCCCATTACTGATAACAAGAGTTGAATTTTTAGCCTATTTAAATATTCATAAAAATATTTAGTTGAGGTGGTAGTTACAAAGATTAAGTTAAAGAGGATGATGAAAAAGAAAACTGGTATTTTTGCACAAGGAAATCTCAACTCCTTTTAATTCCTTTTCATGTTTTCTTAAATTTATTTGCTAAAATTATCAAGGTAAGTTCTGCTTCTTCTATGCCTTGTCCTACAGAGCACAGATATATGGAAGGTCTTCCAGACAGCTTTTTCTTGCTTCCAAGATATTTTATAGTCTTGAAACTTTAGTTCAGAATAAGATATTGCAGCATGATAACTATGGGCAATCGAAACTGATTAAGAAAATTAGATGGTAGCAAAGAATCTGAGAAAGATGCTACATTAATATCTCTGCCTTAGGAGATTAATTATTATTATTAATTATTAATTATAATATTATTATTTAATTTTTTTTTACAATCCAATTGTTATCCCCTTCCCATAGACTGGACACTATTACTGATGCTGTGGTGTGCTTACAGACAGGAGCCTAGCACGGCTGTCCTCTGAGAGGCCCAGCAAGCAGCTGACTGAGACAGATGCAGATACTCACACCCAACCACTGGACTGAAGCTGGGGATCCCTGGGGTTGAATTAGGGAAAAGCTGGAAGAAGGTGAGGAGGAGGGCAACCCTATAGGAAAAGCATCTCAACTAACCTGGGCCCTGGAGATCTCTCAGGAGATTAAATCTTAATAGTCTCCATGATATAAGGACTTTTGATTCCTTGGGTATGGTGTTCTAGACAATTGAGGGAAATAACCCACAGCAAAGTAAATGAGCAATGTTGTGAGTTTCTATTTATATCTGCTATTATAAACAGAAATATTTATCTGTGTAGCAAATACTCAAATAAAATTGCTTGGTTTTTTTTTTATTTTACTTCTTTTTTGTTTTTTGTTTTTTTTTTTTTGTTTTGGGTTATTTTATTTATTTACATTTCAAATGTTACCCCCTTCCAGGTTTCCCCTCAACAAACCCCCTATCCCACCTCCACCTCCCTGCTTTTATGGGAGTTCTCCTCCACCCACCCAGCCATTCCTGCCTCATTGCCCTAGCATTCCTCTATGCCTGGGAATCTGGCCTTCACAGGACCAAGGACTGCTACTCCCATTGATGCCAGATAAAGCCATCTTTTGCTATATATGCAGCTGGAGCCATGGGCCCCTCCACATGTTCTCTTTGGTTGGTGGTTTAATCTCTAGGAGCTCGGGAGTGGCGTGGGAGTCTGGTTGTTTGATGTTGTTCTTCCTATGGGGTTGCAAGCCTCTTCAGCTCCTTCAGTCCTTCTCCTGACTCCTCCATTGGGGTCTCCGTGCTCAGTCTGATGTTTCATTGTAAGCATCCACATCTGTATTGATAAGGCTCTGGCAGAGCATCCAGCAGGCAGCATATCACGCTCCTGTCAGCAAGCACATCGTGGCATCCACAATAGTGTCTGGATTTGTTTTCTGCATGTGGGATGGATCACCATTTGGGGCAGTCTCTGGGTGGCCTTTCTTTCAGTCTTTGCTCCACTCTTTGTCCCTCCATTTCCTTTATACAGGAGCATTTCTGTGTTAATTTTTTTGAGAAGAGTGGGTGGCCCCATCCCTCAACCAGGGGCCATGCCTATCCCCTCCATATGGTTTCTGCATTTTTCTCTCTCCTCTTGGCTGGGTATTTCAGCTAATGTCCTAGTCACATAAAATTGAAAGCAGTTTTCACTTGTGATTATGAAAGGTGATACAACTGTGTGCACAGGCCTCTTGCACAACCTGTATCAAATACCAGAAAGTAAAACTGTTTCGACAGCACACATGTATATTCTGTTACTACTGTTACTAGAATGTTCACTTAAATAAACTCCTACAACTCATTTGATGAAAAAAAATATAAATGCTTAATTTTTAATGACTCAGTTTGATAAACGTTCATGAAATTCTTTTTAGTCTTAGTCATATATAAATTATCAGCTATTAACTTTTTCTTTAATTTATGAAGTTAAGATTAAAATTGAGTTAAATGGTAAATGAAATTGAACATAAATAATCAAGGAAATGATTTGTCACTAAATATAATTGTTTCAGAGGTATTTATTATTTTGACATACTTGAAAATAATAGATACAGGTTACTATGATATGCATAGGTATATTTTATCATGTTAAATTTGGCAAATTATGGGAAACCTACTAAAATTGTAGTAAAATCTATTTATCTATTTAGGTTTTTTTCTTTTAATCCTTAACAAGGCAAACATTGCATACTTTGGACAGAATTGTATACATAGAAGAGATTGAGATTAAACCATATAATTAGTGATAGAAAAAAATCTAAGCATAGAATCATTAGAATACATATGCTTGTTGAATTCATGATCATCATTATACTTTAGGAATAATATAAACTGAGTTATATTGCAGCATTTTGTGATGTGATCTAAGGCTGGGGAGACAACTCAGAGAATAAAGTGTGCTCCTGTGAGAACCAGAATTGCAGTTGCAGCATTCCCCCACATAAAGTCAGGGTTGATTTGGTGTCCCAGATGCAATGCCAGTGCTTAGAAAGAAAAGCTATGGTAAAGAGTAATTGGTAATGCTCTGAGATAAATGAGAATTCCTACCTTGAATAAGAAAGTGCAGAGTGATTGAGGGATGTACCAGAAATCAATGTCTAGTCTCCACACACTTGTGCCTAAACATGAAACATACACACACACAAAACAAACACACATACCACATACCCATGAATATACATATTCACATACATACATTCATAAACACACCCCACACATAAATATATATATATGCTCATAACCACATATACACATATACATATACTCTGGGATGTACACATTCCACATACACACATGTATACATACTCACATAGACACATACACACATACAAATATACCACATATACACATATACAAAAACTCACATACACACATGCACACATATACACACACAAATATGATGTGTGCTAAATTGGGTTTCATGAAATCTAAAATCTAGAAAGAGATAGATATTTGGATTGTCATATATGAATATGTAAATGCTTCATAGGCAATACAAATTTATTATTTTAAGTACTGTGTTGAGGTGCAGAGTCAAAATTTAAATTAGTTCTATTAATATTACCATTTGATACATTGTTTATTGTCAACTCTTCTGGTCTAATATGCCTGAATAAGAATGGAACATATTTGTTGAATCATTAGACCTTGGCCAACGAACAACATTAATCAAAGACTAGAAAAAATCTCTATATGGAATTTTTCACAGTTGAGTAATTTCTAACAGGCACAGTGGAAGTTAAGACAATGATAATGAATGTAATGAAGTCTAAGACCACGCTTTGCTAATGGATCATTGATTTAAGTGAAATATCTGACTAAGGAGGTTTAAAAAGTATGAGTCATATATGAATAATAGATCATGAAAATTAATATTAAAATTGAAAAAAGATTAAAAACCCACTAGTCAGAAAGATAGAAGTATAATACTAATGGAAATAAATCAGAAGGCACATTATTATATCAAATTTGAAAAGAAAGATCTTGAAGAAAAACAAGGAGAATTAGCAGAATTTCTGGTAGAAAGACTGTTCCTCTTCCTCCTTCTCTTTCTCATCCTCCTCTTACCCTTCTACTTCTCTCCCTCCTTCTCCTCAAGAACAATCCCACAGAGATAAAAAAAAAAATGGCTTCTTTATCCTGAGCTAAGTTACAAATCGATTTGAAAAACCAAAGGTATCTAACAGAAATATAAGTGATGTCTGTGATTTCTATAACAAAACAGGGGGAGAGGGGGCTAGCAACAGGTGAAGGAACTCACATACAAAGTGGGCAGATGGAAGAAGCAATAAAAGATTCTGCTTGGCGTGAAATCTACATTTATCTGTTCAGAAGTATTTTAACTTGAAATTTAAGAATTTTATGTTTCAGTAAGAATAAAGAAAAGCAGATGGACTGGAGTCTCCTGTGACTATTACGGGCGAGTGTTTCCATATAAGAAGATGAATTAAATGTGTCATGCAAGCCTCTCATGTACCCACCCCAAGTCCTGGGACTTGGATTAGTGATGTGTCTGCAGGATTTCTTAGGCTCTTGGGCTTCCTGGGAGACCTGGAATGAGTCTCAGGGGTCCCCTTCTTGTCTGCAGCAGTGCCCTGTTTTCATTCCCTCTTCCTGCTTGTAGTCCATCACTGTGCCTCTGTCCCTTAGTGTTGTGGTCCTTCATTTTACATTATTTTTAACTGTCATTTATAAAACTCTCAAGGCCCATGATAGTTTCTTTGAACTGGAAAATAAAATAAGACCGAGACTAAAAATAGTTTAAAATGTCTCAATTTTCTATGAATACTCTTATTCACATTCTCTAATTATGAAAATCAAGATCGGTGCAGTATCATTTTCATATAAATATTCAACTATAATTAAAAAGCTTATATAAATGTATGCATAGGTGATATAACTTTTTATAGAAAGTAAAAAGTGACAAAATTGTATGCTGGTTTCTTCAAATCCACCTCTCTGATAGAAAAGTATTAGAGCAGACATTACCATAAAATCAGTTTCTGGCCCTTTCATCGTACACCTGGAGTACTTGGGAAGCAACTAATTCTGAAGGCATTTGACTTAACACTGAAAGCTATTATAAGATACTTTAAAATCTCACTATTGTTAAACATTTATATCAACCTGTATTTTACATTGTTAGTAATTCCATTCTAGTTCAACTCCTTTAAAGAAGTCATGTTGCGTTTTAATAATGTGTATACAAGTCGTTTTTTCCATATATCCTCAGCTCTTCTTTATTTCAACATGCTCATTTCTTAAGTGAGATGTACATTCAGTTCATAGAGGGTAAGTCAAACAATGATCTGTGAAGACAATCATGAATACTATTTGGTTTTTATTGATGATTTTCATTAATTACCACTATTTAACTGATATCTGATTATTTAATTTAGAAAGGAATGAAGAATCTTGAAAAAAGCATATTCAATACTAAAATTTTAAAAAATTCAACCATTCATTCATTCATTAATTCATTTATTTATTTATTTACACTTCAGATTTTATTCCCCTCCTGGTCCACCTTCCAACTGTTCCACATTCCATACCTCCTCCTTGTCCCTTCTCCATGAGGAGGTCTCCACCACCCACTCTGCACAAGAGCAGCTCTCTAAACTTTCCGGGTCCACCAGTCCCTTGAGGGTTAGGTGCATCTTTTGGGACTGAACCAAGACCCTGCAGGAATCTGCTGAATATGTGCTTGGGGCCTCATATCAGCTAATATATGCTGTCTGGTTGGTGGTCCACTGTCTGAGAAATCTCACGGGTCAAGGTTAAGTGAGACTGCTGGTCCTCCTCTTACAAGGTCACTCCTCCTCTTTTTCTAGCTTTACCCTAATTCAACCACAGTGGTCAGCAGCTTCTGTCCATTGGATGCAAATATCCACATCTGACTCTTTTAGCTACTTGTTGGGTCTTTCAGGGGCCGAGGCTTACCTTTTGTGAGCACTCCACAGCATTAGTAATAGTGTCTGGCCTTGGGACCTCCCCTAAAGCTGGATTCCACTTTGGGTCTATGGCTAGACCTTCTTTTCCTCAGGCACTTTTCCATTTCCATCCCTGCAGTTCTTTCAGATAGGAACAATTAAAAGTTTAGACTATGGGATGGCAACCTCCTCCCTCACTTGATACCCTGTTTTTCTGCTTGAGGAGGTTTCTGTAAGTTCCCTCTCCCTATTTTTAGGCATTTGACCTAAGGGTCCTCCCTTTGAGTCCAGAGAGTCTCTCACCTCCCAGGTTTCTGGTGTATACTGGAGGGTCCACAAATCACCAACCTCTGCAGTTGTCTGTTTTGATTTTTTTCTGCTGGCCCTCAGGGTTTCAGTCCTTTTCCCTCACCCAATGCAAGATCTGGTTCCCCTCTTCCCTGCTCCTGTCCATTTTCCCTGTGAGGTCCCTCCCCCCTCCCCTTTGTAATTGCTTTACTCCCCCTTCTAAATGGGAATGAGGTGTCCTCAGTTTGGGAGTTCAGCTTGTTGACCTTTTTGAGTACTGGTGACTTTATCTTCAATATTCTGGATTTTTTTCCCCTAAAATCCACTTCTTAGTGAGTTCATACCATGCATGTCCTTTTGGGTATGAGTTACCTCAGTCAGGGTGATATTTTCTATTTCCATCTATTTGCTTGCATAACTCAGGATGTCCTTTTTCTTAATAGCTGAGTAGTATTCCATTGTGTAAATAAATCACATTTTCTGCGTCCATTCTTCTGTTGTGGAACATCTAGGTTGTTTCCAGCTTCTGGATATCAAAAATAAGTCCACTATGAATATAGTGGAACATGTGCCCCTGTGGCATAGTGGGGCATCTTTGGGTATATGCCCAAGAGTGGTATTGCTGGGTCTTCAAGTAGATCTTCTTTCAATTTTCTGAAGAACCTCCAGATTGATTTCCAGAGTGATTGTACCACTTTGCAATCCCACCAGCAATGGAAGAGTGTTCCTGTTTCTCCACATCCTTGCCAACATGTGTTATTTCCTGAGGTTTTGATCTTAGCCATTCTGATTGATGTAAGGTAGAATTTCAGAGTCATTTCGATTTGCATTTCTCTGATCACTAAGGACTTTGAACATTTCTTTAGGTGCTTCTNAGCCATTCGAGGTTCCTCAGTTGTGAGTTCTAGGTAACCCAATTTTTGATTGGATTGTTTGGTTTCTTTTGTGGTTAGCTTCTTGCGTTCTTTATATATTTTGGATATTAGCCTTCTATTGGATGTGGGATAAGTGAAGACTTTCTTCCAATCTGTAGTTTGCCTATTTATCTTATTGACTATGTCCTTTGCCTTATAAAAGCTTTCCAATTTCATGTAGTCCTATTTATCAATTCTTGATAGTAGAATGGAGTTCTGTTTAGGAAATTTTCCCATATGCCAATGAGTAAAAGCTCTTTCCCACTTTCTCTTCTATTATATTCAGTATATGTTGTTTTATATTGAGTTCCTTGACACACTTGGACTTGAGCTTTGTGCAAGGTGAAAATATGGGTCTATTTTAATTTTTATACATACAGATTGCCAGTTAGACCAGCACCATTTATTGTAGATGCTTTCTTTTTTTATCCATTGTACATTATTGCCTTCTTTGTCAAATATTAAGTGTCCATAAGTGTGTGGCTTTATTTACAGGTCTTCAATTCTGTTTAATCGATCAATGTGTCTGTCACTGTAACAATACTGTACTGGCTAATTTTGTGTCAACTTGA
>NC_034611.1:44217396-44223383 GCF_900095145.1 Mus pahari
TCATGATGTTTGTGCAGGAATAGAAACCCTGACTAAAACAAATACCATGCAGTTTTTTATCACCATTGCTCAGGGATGGTGATTTCCCCCAGCTGTTCTTTGATTGCTAAGTATTGCTGGTGCTAAGCTGGGGTTTTGCCTCTCCAGATGAATTTGATAATTTCTCTTCCCATGTCTTTGAAGAATTTTGTTGGGATATTGATGGGGATTGAATGTGTAGATTGCCTTAGGTAGGATGACCATTTCTACTATATTAGTTCTGCCAATCCATGAGCACAGGGGATCTCTCCATTTTCTGTGATCTTTTTTGACTTCTTTCTTAAGAGACTTGAAGTTATTGTCATAATAGTCCTTCACTTTTTTTTTAAATACTATTTGTGGCTATTCTGAAGGGAGTTGTTTCCCTAATTTCTTTCTCAGACTTTTTATCATTTATATAAAGGAAGGCTACTGATTTATTTGAGTTAATTTTATATCCAGCCACTTTGCTGAAGGTGTTTATCAGCTGGAGATGCTCTCTGATAGAACTCTTGGGGTCACTTATGTACACAATCATTTCACCTGCAAATTTTAATACCTTTACTTATTCTTTGCCAATTCGTATCCTCTTGATCTCTTTTTGCTCCAGCTGGCACTTCCAGTACTATATTGAATGGATATGGTGAGAGTGTGCACCCTTGTCTTGTCCCCAGTTTTATTGGGATTGCTTCAAATATGTCTCCATTTAATTTGATATTGGCTGTTGGATTGCAATAAATTGCTTTTATTATGTTTGGGTTTGGGCCTTGAATTTCTAATCTCATTAATACATATAAGATGAATGGGTGATTTGTTTTGTCAAATGCTTATTTTCATCTAAGAAGATGAACATGTGACTTTTTTCACTCGAGTTTATTAATACAGTGGATTACGTTAATGGATTTTAGTGTCTTGAGACAACCTTGCCTCCCTGGGATGAAGCCTACTTGATCAAGGTGAATAATGATTTTGATGTGCTCTTGGATTCAGTTTGCAAGAATTTTATTGAGGATATTGCATTGATATTCATAAGAGAGATTGGTCTGAAGTTCTCTTTTTCAGTTGGATATTTGTGTGGCTTATGTAGTATAGTAATTGTGGCTTCATATAATAAATGAGCTAGTGTTCCTCTGTTTTTATTTTATGGAATATTTTGAGGAATATGGCAATCAGATCTTTTTTGAGGATCTGGAAGGATTATGCACTAAATCTGTCTTGCCCTGTTTTTTTGGCAGAGGGTGGGGGGACTAAGAGGGTTTAATGACTTCTGTGTCATTATGGGGTATGGACCTGTTTAGATAGTTTATCTACTATTGATTTAACTTTGTTATGTGGTATCTATTTAGAAAACCATAAATTTTATGTAGATTTTCCAGTTTTGTTGCATATAGGCTTTTGTAGTAGGGTATGATGATTTTTTTTGTATTTCCTTCATTTCTGTTGTTATGTATCCCTTTTCATTTCTGATTTTGTTAATTTGGATAATGCCTCTGGACCATTTAGTTAGGTTTTTTTTTTTGGGGGGGGGTAACTATCTTGTTGGTTCTCTCAAATAACCAGCTTTTGTTTTTTCAGATACTTTGTACTGTTCTCTTTGTTTCCATTTGGTTGATTTCTGCCATGAGTTTGACTATTTCCTTCTGTCTAAGCTTCATTTTGTTCTAGAGCTCTCAGGTGTGCTGTTAAGTTGCTAGTGTAAGATCTTTCCAGTTTTTTACCAGGGCACTAAGTGCTATGAATTTTCCTCTTAGCACTGCTTTCATTGTCTCCCATAAGTTTGGGTATGATGTGTGAACATTTTCATTAAATTCCAGCAAGTCTTTAATTTCTTTTGTTATTTATTCCCTGACCAAGTTATCATTGAGTAAAGAGTTGTTCAGTTTCCATGTGTGTGTGGGCTTTTCTGTAGTTTTTGCTGTTATTGAAGACCAGCCTTAGGCAATGATGATCTTATAGGATGCATGGGATTATGTCAGTCTTTTTGTATTGGTGGAAGGTTGTTTTGTGACCAACTGTATGGTCGGTTTTGGAGAAGATACTATAGGGTGCTGAGAAGAAGGTATATTCTTTTGTTTGAGGGTGAAATGTTCTATAGATACCTCTTAAATCCATTTGGTTTGTAACCTCTATTAGTTTCCCCGTGTCTCTGATTAGTTTCTATATCAATGGCCTGTCCATTGGTAAGAGTGGGGTGTTGAAGTCTCCCACTATTATTGTGTGTGGTTCAATGTGTGTTTTGGGCTTTAGTAAAGTTTCTTTTATGAATATGCATGCCCTTGCATTTGGGCCATGGATGTTCAGAATTTAGACTTTCTCTTGGTGGATTTTTCCCTAGATGAATATCAAGTGTCCTCCTACATCATGCTTGATAACTTTTGGCTGAAAGTCTATTTTATAGGATATTAGTATGGCAACTCAAGTTTCTTTCCTGGAACCATTTGCTTGTCCTTTCTCCATCCTTTTACTCTGAGATAGTGTCTGTCTTTGTTATTTAGCTTTGTTTCTTTTATGCAGCAAAATGCTGGATCTTTTCTGTGTATCCAGTCTGTTACCTTATGTCTTTTTATAGGTGAATTGAGTCCATTAATATTGAAAGATGTTAAAGATAGATGACTGTTCACTCCTGCTATGTTTGTTTTTGTAGATGGCTTTATGTGTTTCTCTCCATTGGCTTTGCTGTGAAATGCTTAATATCTTGTCTTTTCTTTGGTGTAGTTACTTTCCTTTTGTTGGAGTTTTCCTTCTAGGATCCTCTGTAGGGCTGGATTGGTAGATAGATGCTGTTTGAATTTTTTGTTTTGCTTATTTGTTTTTGTTTTGTGTTTTTTCCCCTGGAAGAGTCCATATTGATTTAGAGTTTTGCTGGGTATAGTAGCCAGGCTGGCATTTGTGTTCTCTTAGAGTCTGCATGACTTCTGACCAGACATTTCTGGCTTTCATAGTCTCCTTTGAGAAGTGTAGTATAAGTCTGATAGGTCTACCTTTGTATGTTACTTGGCCCTTTTCCCTTGTAGCTCTTAATTTTCTTTCTATGTTCCGTGCATTTATTTGCTTCTGTTGCTTATGGTCTTGTACTTGCCTCTTTCAACATCTGGTTGTCGCTCTTGTTTGCTGGTCGGGGTGACTGTTTCTGGAATCTTCCTTTTTATCCCTGGGTTACTTCTTTTATCCCGCTAAGCCTGTGGCCCTGGCTGTAGCAGATATGTGGGGCCTTCCAACTGGAGGCTCTCCAGAGTGTCAGGGAAGCTGCTATTCTGTTGCCCTGGCTACAGTAGATCTCCTGGGAGGTCTTTAAACTGTTGGGTCTTCAGAGGAGCAGTCAAGCTGTTGTCCTGTGTGAATATGTTCTCCAGGGGAGCCTACTGACTATGGTTTCTGTTTCTCTTTGTGCAGCACAACTCCAGGGAAGCTTCTAGTCTGTCTGGTCAGTTGTCCTGTGTACAGAAGAGCTCCTAGGATGGTTTCAAGCTGTGGTGTCTTCAGAGGAGCAGGCAAGGTGGTGATCAGTTGCTCAGTTGTCCTGTGCACAGCACATATTCTGGGATGCCTCAGGCTGTGATTTCAGTTGCCCAACTGATGTTACTGCAACAGATCTTCTGAGATAGCTCTTCAGGGTGGTGTCTTCAGGGGCGGCTAGCAGTCACCCCAGCAGAAAGGACCAGGCAGAAGGGGAGGGGTATTTGGCAGGCAGGGTTACTGTGGTGTGATGCATCCCAAGTCCACTGGGCTCCCAGTGGCAGCTCTGGGATTTCTGGCTTTTGCATGGGAGGTCCTTACCAACTTCTCTGAGTGCAGTGGATTTTCAGGGATGTCTTGGGACCGAACAGTCTGCCCAAACAGAAATGACATGGCATTAGGGGAGTGGTATTCAGAGGGCAGGGCTATTGTGGGTTGATGAGTCCCAAGTCCACTGGGCTCCCAGCAGCAGCTCTAGGACTTGGTGGGGGCTAGGTGCGGTAGAATTCCTACCAACTGCTCTGAGTTCAGTGAACCTTCTGGGATGGCTCAGGATGTGGTGTCTTCAGGGAGCAGATCAGCTAGCAGGCTGCCCCAGTGGGAAAATTGTATAACTTCAATAATTACACAAAAGAATTGATACATTAAAATCATTGCTCACAGTTACTAGTGAATATTTACAAATTAATTTACAAGGTCTCAAATGTTGACCATTATCAGAGCTGGTTTGTAGGTTAATATCTAATGCCACCCTTTTAAGTTAAAAATTGCAGAAAAAAAGATACATGAAGATAAAAATATTTTGAACTATATAATATCAGATATAAACAGAAGCAATTAAACACAATGTGAGAGGTTAATGCAGACTTTACAACCTAGCCTTGAAAACAAGAGTTTACAGTTAGTAAATAAATTAAGTCAGGAGAAAATGCTGTTTGTTTCTGCTAGCACATCTTGCATTTGTTCATGTTATAATTAATATGTTATTTTTAAGTTACTACACAGAGACAGTATCCTGTCTCCCAACACTTTAGTCCTAGCACCAAATGAAATTCTTCTCATCTTTAATGATTTTCATTTTTAGGCATGTTATACTACCTCTTCCAGAATAAACTAAAAGATTTCCATGGTACAATAATCTATTCAAGCAACTCTTTTCATACCTTAGAAATATAATTCTAAGAATTCAGATTTTAAAACCAAATAATAATGTAGTGCACTGATAAACATTAATTTTACATATTGGAATGTGTTTAATTGATAGCTACAGGAGAGTAAATTTAAGAAACGGGGTAAGAGTAACAATTGTATACGCTAATGATCCTACAATATACCACCCAAATTTATATGACATATAAAATATTATCCGTACAAACCAGAGCCCCTATGTGTGTCTGGCATGATTCTGAATTTACCTATAAGTCCATACTTCAAAATGTGAAGTGGCACAACCATTTATTACGGGAAAGGTGAGAGTCCTGAAGCCAGTATAGCCATTTACAAAAGTACCAGAAAATTAGATCCACAAAGCTGACCTGACCCGGTAACCTTTTCCTTTGGTTTGAGTATCTGCTGGTTACACCCTTAGGAGGATATCAGGATAATGATTGACCATGTCTTCCCTGACAAAATTACTTCTGTCTGTATTCCCCTGCAAAAATTTTGAATGTAATATCTCCTGCTTTCAAGGGAAGTAAACTCAGTTGACCCTACTTGAGAATCTTCTCTGCTGGTGAGATTGTTATCTAGCCCTTAGCAAACTCATAAAACAAAATAATTGCAATAGTATGCATTCAGAGTAGCCTGGAAAAGTTCAGTAGAATAGAAGAAATGACAGCAGATGAGAATGCAGACCTCCTTTTATAGTTTATTTGGAATTTCTTAGATTTATAACCTAAAAGGTAAAAGACTATACATACCAAGCCCTTGTAAGAACTCAGCAATAAATGCTAGAATGACTAAGATAATATAATAGAATGTACAGGTAGGTGTGAGAATGATGTAAAAGAATGTAAGAAGAATAAGGTATTAGAATTTGTCATTTTTGGAAAGATTGGTTTACACCAGGGTGTTGTAATGCTATTTAATTTAGAAATAAAACAATTCTTTTATTAAATAAATGCTTATAAAATTATAAATACATATAACAGCTACATGATTCTTAAGCCTTAGTTCTCAATCTTACGCAAATATAAAAGTTATGTGATTGCCAGGAAATTAAAGCAAATTGACAGAGGTGGTTTGAGGCTAAGGACAATTCAGTGAAAAGCTGAGAGAAGCCAAATTGAGTCAGTCAGTTTGGAGAGGAGGTTGAGCCAGAAGAGGTGAATTGAAACAGCCCAGAGTTCAAAGTAAGTTCCAGGACAGCCAAGGCTAGGCAGAGATAACCTGTCTCAAAAGAAGATGAAGAAGAAGAAGAAGAAGAAGAAGAAGAAGAAGAAGAAGAAGAAGAAGAAGAAGGAGGAAGAAGAAGGAAGAAGAAGAAGAAGAAGAAGAACAAGAAGAAGAACAAG
>NC_034611.1:44223414-44269173 GCF_900095145.1 Mus pahari
AGGAGGAGGAGGAGGAGGAGGAGGAGGAGGAACGGGAACTGGACCAGGAGCATGAGCAAGAACAAGAATAAGAACAAGAGGTGTGTGTGGCTTGATTCATATAGTAAAGTACCCATTCCTTGATATGCATGGCAGCAGGTGGTAGGGTGGACCTGAAACCTTATATCCTGACCCTTAAGCAGGACACACAGAGAGCAGTGAGTCTTTTAATACTTCAAAGCTCATCTAGGTCTTCACACTTTGACCAAAAAAATCAAACCTCCAAATCTTTTCCAAACAGATTTACCAACTGGGAAGCAACTATCTAAACAAATGAACCTAAGGAACCACCCTTACTGAAATCACCATGGAAAATATGTTTTAAAAAACTTAGCTATACTTAAGACAACACTAAACATCCATTTAGAAATTTAACATGTAACAAAATACATCTCATAGAAAAACGTATTTCAAATATTCTCATAAAATTCAAAAAAAAGGTATGCATTCATAACTTGTGGAACAAATTAAATATTTCATCACAATTTGAACAAAAGCCCTTGCAAAATCAAAAATGATAAGGATGATATAGTATGCAAATCATGTTTTCCTAAATTAATCTGTGGACAGATTTTAATGCTACTCATCACTATTTAATGTAAACCCATATATAATATTAGCTCTTAAAATACATTTCTATGAGCTTATATATTATGACTGTCTCATAAAAATAATGCATATCTATTTGCCTGGATGTACATAATTTATTTATGACACTAGCTTATTAGATAATTATTAAAAATTATGTCCCTTGAGTCATATTAAATAAATTATGGAAATTTCAAAAGTTAAGCATAAAATTTGCACACTATTCCATGTGTATATACAAATAAGAGGAAGGGTGCTTGGTAAAGTTAGTGATTAAAGATAAGAACAAATTAATTATAAATGTTAAGTATTAAGGTGTCAAAAATTCTTATGGCTATGGAAATGTTATTATCTCTACAGCTTGAATTTTTTTAAATAAACATATACTATACATGAAATTAAGTACCAGTCATTTGCCAAGATAACAGACTTTTCAAGTCCAGGATTTTGAGACATTCTTTTAAATTTTTTCCAACTAATTTTACAGTATATCAAAACTGTAAGATTATGATTTCGTGACAACAATTGTAAACATAAAAATAAAGAATTAAGACCTGTATGTATGGCTATTTCAGTAAGACTACGCATGCATGTGGTCATGAATTTGAATCCACACTTGGACATACTTATTTGTGTTGCTTACTTTTTAATTTAAATTTTTTGTAATTCACATTTTATACTCCATATTCCATTCCCTGCCCCTCCCCATCAACCCTTAGATTGCTCCACATTCCACACCTCCTACCCAGCCTAACCACATCTCCAAGTGAATGCCCCCATCCCACACCCCACCTGACCTCTAAACGCCCTGGAGCCTCCAGTATCTTGACGTTTAGTTGCTTCGTCTCTGAATGAACACAGACCTGGAAGTCCTCTACCATATGTGTATTAGGGGACTCATAGCAGCTGGTATATGCTCTCTGTTTGGTGGTGCAGGGTTTGATAGATCTCAGGGGTCCAGATTAACCAAGACCACAATCTCCCCAGCTTCTTTCAGGTTTTTCCAACTCAACAACAGGGGCCAACTCTTTCTGTCCATTAGTTGGGTGCAAATAACTATCTGACTCTTTCAGCTGATTTTTGGGACCCTAAACCCTATTTTAAATAATGTTTTTTAAAATGTTTTAAACCCCCACTTCTATTCTACCACCCATAAGAGGTAGTGGAAAAGAAAGATTATTAGGATATGGGGGAATTGAACCTGTTTAGAAATTCTTCTTTGGAGCTAATCCAGTCTGTGTTGTCAGGAAATTAGCAATTCAGTTCACAGACTTTAGGAGGGGTGGCTCAATCAAATCAGCAGTGGTGACACTACCTAGCAGACTCAGCCAGGCCTCCAAAAAAATTGGTACAAGTCAGAGTGAGCAATAATAATAAAAACTTCCTTGGATTGGTATAGAAACAAACAGGTTGATCAATGGAATCAAATTAAAGACCCACAAATAAACTCATACACCTACGGACACTTGATTTTTAACAAAGAAACCAAAACAATACAGTGGAAAAATAGAAAACATCGTAAACATTGTGCTGGTCTAACTGGATGTCAGGATGTAGAAGAATGCAAATAGATCCATATCTATCATCCGGCTCAAAACTCAAGTCCAAGTGAATCAAAGACCCCAACATTAAAGCAGATAAACTAAATCTAATAGAATAAAAAGTGAGAAATAGCCTTGAGTTCATTGGTACAAGAGTCAGCTTCCAGTACAAAACACTACTGGCTCAGGTTCTAAGATCAACAATTGATAAATTGGGTCTCATGAAAATGAAAAGCATCTATAAGGCAAAGGACACTATTAATAGAACAAAATGACAGCCTATAGGTTTGAGAAGGATCTTCACCATCCCTACATCTGACAAAGGGCTGCTGTCCAAAATATATAAATAGCACCAGAAATTAGACACCAACAACCCAAAGAACCCAATTAAAATATGGTATGCAGTGTTAAACAGAGAATTCTCAGCAGAGGAATCTTGAATAGCCAAGAAACAATTAAAGAAATGTCTGACATTCTTTGTCATCAGGGACGTGCAAATCACAATTGCCAACATATTCCATTTTATCCCAGTCAGAATGGCTAAGACCAAAAACTGAAGCGATAGTGCATGCTGATGGGGATGTGGAACAATGAGAACACTCTGCATCACTGGTTGGAATTCAAACTTGTACAACGACTTTGAAAACCAAATTGGTGGTTTCTCAGAAACCTGGGTATATTTCTACCTTAAGACCCAGCTATATCACTCCTGGATACATATTCAAAAATATCCCACTATGAGTATAGTAGGACCAACCTGTCAACTTTGTTCATATCAGCTTTATTTGTAATAACTAGAAAGTGGAAACAACCAAGATGCCTGTCAACTGAATAATAGATAAAGAAAATGTGGGATATCTACACAGTGGAATACTATTCAGCCATTAAAAATGAAGGCTACATGAATTTTTCAGACAAATGTGAATATCATTCTTAATGAGGTAAACCATTCACAAAATGACATGCATGGTATGTACTAACTTATAAGTGGATTTTAGACATAAATAACAGGATACCCACACTATAACTTCACAGACCCAAATAAGCTAAAAAAGAGAGAAGGTCTAAGCAAGGAGGCTTGAATCTCACTTAGAAGGGGAAGTAAAATATTCATATAAGGCAGATGGAAGGAAGAAACTGGATGGGAGTGTAAAAGGGGAGGGACTGACACAGATTGGGATCAGGTAAAGTAAGAGACAGAAATGTGAGCTAGAAGGCCATGAATGGAAACCTTCACCTGTGAGGGAGGCATCTCAAGGAGGTACTGGAGACCTGAGAACTGGGAGTCTCCCCTGGAGTAAATGGTGTGACTTTAACACAGATTCAAAGCCTTGTGTATACAGAATATAAAAGGGCTACCTCCTGTAGCCAGGCAGAAACAACATTGGAAGGATAAGGATACCAACTCATCCACAAAATTGTCTGCCCAAAATGTATCCCACTTAAAAGAAATACAGGGACAAATGTAGATCAGACACTGAGGCAAAGACCCACTGTACTGGATAGCTTTGTGTCAACTTGACACAAGCTGGAGTTATCACAGAGAAAGGAGCTTCAGTTGGGGAAATGCCTCCATGAGATCCAGCTGTAAGGCATTTTCTCAATTAGTGATCAAGGGGGGAGGGCCCCTTGTGGGTGGTGCCATCTCTGGGCTGGTAGTCTTGGGTTCTATAAGAGAGTGGACTGAAGCAAGCCAGTAAAGAACATCCCTCCATGGCTTCTGCATCAGCTCCTGCTNCCTGACCNGCTTGAGTTCCAGTCCTGCATCCTTTGGTGATCAACAGCAGTATGGAAATGTAAGCCAAATAAACCCTTTCCTCCCCAACTTGCTTCTTGGTCATGATGTTTGTGCAGGAATAGAAACCCTGACTAAGACACCCACCAATGACTGGCCCAAATGCAGACTCATGCCATCGACGAGTAACAGTCCTTGACACTATTAATGATACTCTGTTATGCATGGAGACAGGAGCCTGGCATAACTGTACTCAGAGAGGCTCCATCCAGCAGCTGACTGAAACAGATACAGAAATCTACAAACCTTGGATGGAGCTTCGGAACGCTTATGGAAGAGTTGAACAAAGAATTGTGGTCCCTGAAAGGGATAGGAACATCCACAGGAAGACCAAAAGAGTCAAATAACCTGAAACCTTGGGGGCTCACAGAGACTGACAAAGCTGCTTGTGGACGTTGTACATCGTGGTGCGCACTAGGCTCCGCACCACGATGTACAACGTCACAAGCAGGCAGCGTTTTGGAGATGCCAGTACCATTAGATGACCACCAAGAACAGCAGCAGCAGTGGAGTACAGGCAGCTGGAGCCTAGAAGACAAAGCTGTGTGCTACAAAGGACAGGGCTGGAGAAGTGACCCAAGCCCTTGGAGGAGCCCAGAAGATAGGGAGTTGGATCCCAGACAGTTGGAGTTTAATTTTTGCTTTTGATTGTAACTGTGCCCTGATGTTTTTCCCTCTTGAAGGAAGTATTTGAGTGGAGCCCACAGTTAAGNGACTTTTAATTGTAAAAAGACTTTGGATTTTAAAAGGTATTGGATATTTTAAAAGGATTGAACTTTTAATATGTAAAAACTGTGGGACTTTTAAAGTTATTTAATATCTTGGGGATGCATAAGAACTAGGGTTGATGCTTACTAGTGATGTGTTTGTGTGTCAAGTTGACAAGGGGTCAATTGTACTGGATAGCTTTGTGTCAACTTGACACAAGCTGGAGTTATCACAGAGAAAGGAGCTTCAGTTGGGGAAATGCCTCCATGAGATCCAGCTGTAAGGCATTTTCTCAATTAGTGATCAAGGGGGGAGGGCCCCTTGTGGGTGGTGCCATCTCTGGGCTGGTAGTCTTGGGTTCTATAAGAGAGTGGACTGAAGCAAGCCAGTAAAGAACATCCCTCCATGGCTTCTGCATCAGCTCCTGCTCCCTGACCCGCTTGAGTTCCAGTCCTGCATCCTTTGGTGATCAACAGCAGTATGGAAATGTAAGCCAAATAAACCCTTTCCTCCCCAACTTGCTTCTTGGTCATGATGTTTGTGCAGGAATAGAAACCCTGACTAAGACACCCACCAATGACTGGCCCAAATGCAGACTCATGCCATCGACGAGTAACAGTCCTTGACACTATTAATGATACTCTGTTATGCATGGAGACAGGAGCCTGGCATAACTGTACTCAGAGAGGCTCCATCCAGCAGCTGACTGAAACAGATACAGAAATCTACAAACCTTGGATGGAGCTTCGGAACGCTTATGGAAGAGTTGAACAAAGAATTGTGGTCCCTGAAAGGGATAGGAACATCCACAGGAAGACCAAAAGAGTCAAATAACCTGAAACCTTGGGGGCTCACAGAGACTGACAAACCAACCAAAGAGGATTCATATGCCTTACTTTGGCCCCCTGCCTATATGTAGCAGATATGCAGCTTGTCTTCATGTGGATGCTCGAACTAGAGCAGTGGCTTCTCCTAAAGCTGTTGTCTTTATGTAGTGTGCTTCCCTAACTGAGCTGCCTTGTCTGACCTCACTGGGAGAGGGTGAGACTTTCCCTGGAGAAACTTAATGTTCCAGGGTGGGGATATACCCAAGGGTGGCTTCATCAGGGGAGAAGGGGAAGGAACTGTGTAAGGGGGTGTAGGAGGGGACAGCAATTTAGATGTTAAGTGAATAAATTAATAAATAAATTAATTAATTAAAATTAAAGCCAGGAGGTGAAAAATCATAGTCACAAATTTCCTGCAAAAAATAGCAGGCAAGATTACCAATTAATAAAACCAAATTATATATATCATTTTTAAGATGGCCAAGATATGCATTTTATTATATTAACAAATTATTCAGAATGGATTCTGAAAATGGTCAAACAAAAGTAAATTATTCACTCTAGGAGTTAATTGTTATGGGTACTATATTTAAGTTTTGTGTACAACAGTAACAGTGACACACAAGTCAATTTTACTCAAGACAGTACTGTATGAGCTGAGTTACTCAAAGCTGTTGATCAATATCTGTCTGCCACCTTGATGATATCAAAAACAAACGGATATTCTAGATTCTAGTCAGAATTCTTAGAAAATGGAGAAAACTGGATAATTCCCTTGATAATTGATTTTTAAAGCCTTCATATCTTCTAAAACTCATATTAGACAGAATACTTTTACATTTAAAGAATGGTTTCATTTGTATCTTGTAAATTTTAGATCATTTTAGCTTAGTTTGGAATAGTTTTGCATTTCAATAAAGGTTTACATCCCGTGCTTGCATATTTTCGATCATTTCCAAGTACATAGGGTATTGTAAAAGCCTTTCCATTCCTATTTTTCATCAATTCCCATTTCTCCTATGAACAGGTCTTGTGTGACTCCTTTCTTTCACATTGATTAAATGTGGTTCTGGGCTAGAAGGAGATATTTCCCTGGAATGTTCCACTAAACCTTCAATATAATGTTTTTTTGTTAAGAATAATAATATCCTAATAAATCAGCTCCATCAAACTGATATTGACATTCTGGTCATATCTCTCCTTATTGAACTTTGATTATTTTTTCCTCAGTTACTGCCTTGCTATATATAATATTCAGTTTCTATTTTCTGTTCATCTATATCATGTATTAATATTCATTTTTGCCTTATATACTTGGTAATTTATTACTAAGTCCACATATATTTAGGATTGAAATGCCTTTATGGAGAACTGACTCTCTTACCATTTTGTAGCTCTGGGTTTTACCCCAGTACCCATTCATACAAAAGTACATTGACTTTTAGTAGAGATATTCAAGCTTTGTTTTGATAATTATTAGCAAGTTCCCTCTCTTCCAGTTTGGTACGATGTTAAAATTTCTCCTATAGGATTAGAATAGTGTACTGGAGAAGGACTTGGGCCATGGTCATAGAGTCAGTTGAAGGTCCCTGGGAAAGTTATTGAGGGATACCCTGGCTTTTCTGGGGGTCCGATGCTTCATTCACATGCAGGCATGATCACTGTTATGTTTCCTTTCTCACCTTCTACATACTAAGGTTTCCCACTCTCTGATCTTGGTGACTTCCATTTCTTCCAACCAGGTGGACCAGCAGCTTTTGTATCAGGAAGCAAAACTATAGCTTTAAATTTCTGGATGTTTCTTCTGTCTTCCCAGTATCTGTGGTCACACATTGTTATGCAAATTCGGTTTATTCGATGGCCCCAAATAATTCTGTGCTTTTGTTTGTCCACATTTTGCTCAGTGTAAGAAATGGAATGACAGTTTTCCCATTCAGCATTTTGAAATGGAAAACAAAATTCTTAAGTCGTTGTTGTTTAACTTGAGACTTCCATGACAAAGCTGTGCCAGCTCTGTGACAGGACAAAGAAAAACACAACCCAGGCAATACCCACAGCATCTCTAGAGCTTCCAAGAAGGTCTCTTAGCAGTCAAATCCAGTGTAGCTGAGACATATCATGTCAGTGATACACTTTCAGAGAATCATTTATGTGACACAGACAGTGACCAAATAACAGGTTATTACAGGTCATGGAAAGATAAAGCATTGTTGTCTACATATTTTAGAAACTTTAAAAAAGTTTTATTAATCTTAACATCAGTAAGTTTTCAAACAGTATCTGGATAATTTCTGTTATTTCAATTGTTTGCAGTAACAATTGATGAAAGATTAATTGAGATAAAATGAATAACGTAAGAATAAGTTGAAATGTAGTCAAAATAATGGATAGATAGATTATTAATCACTTTAGAGAAGGGATTGGAACTTCCAAATATCAGGGATTAGAAGAACAATCAATGGTTCATAATGCCTTGTAGACATTTGTTTTAGTAGCTTTTCAATACTGGAATAACACATCATTACCAAGGCAAAATATATATAAATATGCACACATACACACATATACAAACAAACAATCATGTACACACACACACATACATGCAAGTATGCCTGCATGCACACACATATAATTTGTTTATTTTTAAATCAATTTTTACTACAATAAATTATGATTATGTTTCCTTTTCCTCAACTTTTCCAATAGCCTCCCCACTTCCCCACTTCCCCAACTCCACCCCCCCCATTAGGATACATATAGACATTTAAGTAGCAACAATAATGACAATAATAATAATAATAATAATAATAATAATAATAATAATAATAGATAAAATCAAAGCAAACAAAACAGAATGGCACAAAACATTCAAACCAGTAGAAAAAAAAAAAAAAGAAAGACGAAGAAAAAGCTCAAGAAATACACATACATGCAGAGACATACACATTCACACACAAAGTATTACATAAAAACACAAAACTGGAAAACATTGTATATAAAAAAGGACCTGTAAAGTAAGAGAAAAAAAAAAAACACCAAAACACCAATTTATAAGACAACCTCCAAAATACCATTGAGTTCATGTTGTGTTAGCCATCTAAAGGTGGGCATGGGGCCTAGACTTAATACTATTTTGCTCCTATCGGGTTGCCTTGGCCAGACTCAATTTGAGGCCTTTCGTCTTGTAGTATTTCATCCTACTGTGGCCTGTTTGGTTGTTGTCTCTTGGAGGCCTGCTCTTTTTTGGAGGGAAGCTGATGCGAAGTGCATCTGAGGTAAAGGGGAGGTGGCTTAGTGGGCTCAGAGGAGTGCACAAAAGAAAAACTATAGTCAGGACATGTATGAGAAAAAAATCTATTTTCAATAGAAAAATAGTTTCAATAATATGCATATCAAGTGAAACTCCTTTAAAGTCCACTAATTTTTCATTTGTTGACTTTAGAGTCAACTAGTTTTTCATTTGTTGATAGTCATCAATTGGAATAGCTTATTGTTAGAGATAAGAGCTTGTGTCTACTTCCTGACCAGCCCTGGGTCTTCATCAGTCCCAGCCCTAGTCAGGCCCTGTATGTAATGCCACGGTCTGTAAGTAGGTATGTGCATCAATCCTGCTGGGTCTGGGCTTTATTTCATTTCTGCTCTGCTTCTTACATTCCTTCTGCCTTCTTGACAGCAAGGTTCCCTGAACTCTTAGGGGAGGTATTTGGTGGAGGCATCCCATTTGGGACTGTTTAAGGTCCATTACACTTTTCACATTGTCCAAGTATGGGTATCTATATTTCTTTCCATCTAATGCAAGAAGAAGTTTTTCTGATGATGGCTGAACAAGACATTCATCTATGAGAATAGTAAAATTTTTTTTCAGAACAATTAGTTGCTATATTCCTTTAGCAAAATTATTTAAGGGTTTATCTGGAAACCTAATACAGGACAAGCTTCCTAAATTTTATATATATATATATATATATATATATGATGGTGATCTAAATGAATCATGAAGTAATTAAGAGGGAGAGAGAACCCATATGTGATCATCTGTCACATCAAATTAAGCCTCCTGTCCCTGGAATGGGTTATATCTAGATAAGCTGTTCATCAAAGGATTCGCAACAGTAATGTCCAACAACCCAGGTTATTGTGAAGGATGTTGGGTGATCTTCAGAAAATGATGGCTAAGTCCTATTTAGAGAATATATACTTGATAGTGTCCCAGACACTTTGTCCCTTAATTCAAGACAATAATTAATGATTACACATGACTAAATTTATTCAACATCAGATAATTACATAATGTAGTTTATTATCTAATTAAGGGAACTAACCTGGAGGAATTCTTAATGCTGGCAATATTTGTATTATAACAAAAGTTGTCACAAAATTATCAATCATGTGAATGTTACATTAAGTATAATGGCTAATACAGTACACCCTATTTTCAACATGAGCTTGGCATTCAATAATATGGATTATTTCAGTATTCTTTTTAACTTGGTCAACAGAATGAAAGATAAAATTAGCCTAGGCCAGGAAGAATGTTAGAAGAAATGAAATATTTTAGGATTAAATGCATTCGCATATATGATACTGAGTCATTAGATAAGCATGAAAAACTGTAAGTTATTTTTGGTAAAATCTGTCAGGGGATTCATAGATACTATGTATCATCACTTCTCAATGTTGACATTCTCAACTGCTCACAGAATGGTTTCATGATCTGAGTTATCAATTGAAGAGATTTTTCTTAGACTAGAGCCAATGGTTTCTAAACTCCTCCACATTATGTATAGACACAATTGTTTCTTTATGTTTTCCCTTTATTATAACAAAAAGCAAATATGCTGCTCTCTTCTAAATGGACATTCACCTCTGTGTCAATGAAATAATTTTCACTGCAACATCTAAAGTAAGTAGTTCTTTTAGAGAATTTAAGACCACTCTGCATGTGAGACAGTGAATTACAAGAAGGGTTCTTAGTATTATGTGTCATGACAGCAGGAGTTATTGATTTCCTGTCAACAAAAACAATTCATGTTGATAGCACCTAGAATGCATTTTACCCTCTATAAATAAAACATTGCAAATAGAGACTTGAAACTGATAAAGAGTACAAAAATTACATAGTGTGATCTGTGGGTGCTAATTTTAAAACAAAATCTTTGCAAATACTAGTTTCCCATTCATCAATGCCCTGTCTACATTGTTAGCTTTATAAATAGCATGATTCTTAGGCTTTAAATTTAATACAGCAAGGTATTTTGGGGGGAGTTGTCTATAAAACATGTGTTTGTAGATAAACACATGTAAATATAATAAACATATAAAATATTAATTAAAATTTTATGCTTTTTTGCCATTATTATTATATTTTTTAAATCATATAAACTTTTCTTATCAGAAAATTTACAGAATTTTGTAACATTATTCATAGACATATATGCATATTAAGTATTACTAAGTGCTGGTTGGAAAAAATTAGTGTATATAATTTTATACTTTTAATTCTAAACTCTTGGATTTTACAGATTTTCTTTTGAACAAATACATACATATTCATGTTCTTTTAGCTATTTTTTTTTACAAATTGAATTAACGTATCTCATTATTCATATATCTATAAAACATATTCTGTAGTATGTTGCAGATAAAACAAGGACATAAATTCATAAGATGGCATGTAAGTTGAGCAACTTAGGATAACGACTTTAAGACAGTGACAAGGCTGACTGAAATAACATAGTATCTAAATTCTACTCAAAGTTTCTCTTAGGCAAAAATAGTTTAAAGATTATGTTCACACATATAATATTTTTTTATTTCTCATATTATGGGGCTATTTCTCAGCGAATTGCAATTTAAAAAAGCTCAAGGTGTTTCAAAAATATTTAAGAATTTTTCATATTTTATAAATTCATTCCTTCAGTTGTGTGCTTGTTATTCACCCTGGCTATGGTTGGGATGAACACACCATATCACCATGTCCTCTGGGTTCATCTGTTGCTAATTACTCAAGTGACCTTCTGGATTACAAAGCGAAAATGTCACATTAACACTTGTATTACATTTGTTATTGCTTCACTGGTTTATAAGTGTACATTGTTGAAACTTTTAGCAATGCTCTGCATTCAGGCTGATTTCCAGTGGTGCACTAAAGATAGTTAAAAGACATGTTTACAAAGTAAACTAATATAATTATTTAAAAAATCTTCAAAATGTGATAAGGTGTCTAGAGGGGGGAAAAACAGATCAATCTGTTTGCAAACATCTTGTTTCTCAAAAGAATAGATTCTCAGAGCTCATACCTTAGGGTATCTTAAAAGGAAGTTCTATAGATAAGAAAATAATTTATTATTGTGCCGAACTTAATAAAAATGATTACAGGTTGGATAAGATACAGTGAAGTCTGTTTAGGAACAGAGAGAATGAACAGGGACTTCCTGAGAGACTGCTGGCAGTCATGCTTCTAAGGACACTGCCATTTTTAGTGCCACTGACAGCTAAGATGAGGCATTTTACTGAAAGAACAAAAGATGTCTTTAGTTGGCGTGAGTTTGCTATTTCACTGTCATTGTAAGGTGATGACTAAATATATCTACCCCATTACAAATCAGAACAGAGGAAAATTATTTCAATGCCTCTGCAAAGGATGGAGCTTGTGAGATAGGTTAAAAATTATAATCATCATGACAATGAAAAAGAGACACGAACTCCCAGTGGGACTGTAGGATGTGATGCCTTGGATTTCAAAGCACGTCATTTTAAAGTTAAAGACTTCATTAGAAGATATGAGTTTCAAAGCTTCAACTTTATGCATTTTACTTCCTGATTAGATGGCCTAAGGTAGTAATCATAATATGGTCTCTTGGATTATGTCTTAGTCAGTGTTCTATTGCTGTGAAGAAACATCATGACCACGCAACTCTTATAAAGGAAAATATTTAATTGGTGATAGTTTACAGTTCATTATCTTCATGGCAGGAATAATGAAAACATGTAGACAGACATGATTGTGGAGAGGTAGCTTAAAGTCCTACTATGAGATCTACAGGAAGCAACATGAGGGAGAGCCTGGTTCTGACTTGAGCATTTGAAAACCCAAAGTCCATGCCCAGTGACACATAAGCCCCAACAAAACTATACCTACTCCAACAAAGACACACCTCCTAGCAGTGCTAATTCCTGATGACTATGTCTTCAAGTACTCAAACATGTGTGAACCATTACTATTCACACCATTACATTCCACTTACTGGACCCCTAAGCTTATGGATATATCATAGTGCAAAAATATATTCAGTTCATCTTCAAAAATCCCCATAGTCTACTATAGTCTCAACACTGTATAAAAGGCCAAAGTTCTAAATCTTGACAAATACTCCTGGCAATCTTTAACTATAATCCCCTATAAACTCAAAATCAAAAATCAGAACACATGCCCCAAACATATTGGCACAGGATATACATTATCTTTCCAAATGGGAGGAATGGGGAGATAGTGAGGAAACACTATGCCAAGGCAATACAGAAAACCAGCTAGGAATCCTGAAATTCTGCATCCTTGTGTTTGATATCAAAGCACTCACTTTCCATTCCTCCATGTACCTTTCAGCTTTGTTGACTACACACACTTCTTTGGGGGAGGGCTGATCCTACACCCAGTCTTCCACTTTCATCAGCAGTTATCACACAACTATGACATCTTGGAAGATGTTTCAGATCTCCAATATAATTCAGGCTTTACTTCTACAGCTTTGCTCACAAGGCTTCTCTTGTCCCAGGTAGGGGCATCCCTGAAACACAACTAGCCTCAGTAGCTCAGTAGCTTTCATTAGCATCAGAGGGAGATTCCACAAGTCCATATTTGTAGCCTTGACTCTAAAGCCAGAGTCATGAGCTCAAACCTGCAAAAATCCTTCTGCTAGAGTTTTCTGGTCACAATGATTTGCAGTGTGTGGTGGTATCATGCATCCAGTAAAGTGAATGTGCTGTACTGAGAACCATAGTACAGTCAGGATCAGGATCACCAACATGGGCAATACTTCCCAAAACAGATTATATTCATTATGGTTTTCAGTTTTTAATCAAATTTTAGATGTAGCATATTTAGAAACCTGTTCTAGTTGCCAAATATTTTGTAATCCCACATTCATTCATTGTGTGTCTCTGTGTGTGTGTGTGTGTGTCTCTGTGTGTGTGTGTGTGTGTGTGTATGTGTGTGTTTCACCCACAATTTAGGAAACTGTGACTTAAAGTGATTCTCTTTCTAGCAAGTATTGCTCCAAATAAGACAAGAGACCACAAGAGAAGGAACTGTTCAGTTCTCAGTTTATCATCAATCCATTGAATTTTAGTTTTCTTTCTTTCTTTCTTACAAAGATTCTTAGAGTAATAAATATTTGTAATGGGTTATCTAACAAATGGAAATTTTAGACCTCAAGTGAACCTGTGTGTAGAAAAGGGAAGGCATATTATGAATAGGATAGATATAGAAGCAATAGAACACATGATAATCAACATCTCATTATTGTCGGATATGGACAGTCATGTCACAGGTTACAGGAAATAGTGACCAGACTTGAGGATGTTCTTCACAAAGAAACAAGTTCTGCCTAGACAGTAAGAAATACAGACTTGCTATAAAGGGACCAGGAGCTAACTAATATCAAATTTCATTTGGAAATAAGAACTACTTAAAGAGGTTCTAATATCAGGAGCTACCACAAGAAAAACCCTTGCACATCAGTGGCTAATATCAACCTAAGGATACATTGTGCCTCAAAAGGCTGGTTTTTGGTACTAAAGCACATTTGTTTTCTAGGAAGATAAGAAAAGAAAAGGTTATTGGGTCATTAAGATCCTAGCTTGTTATGAATGAACCAATGTAATTTTATGTGTATCATTCATGTATAAACCATTGGATTATTGCTTGGTAATACCAAGGAATTTATAAATATCTAAATTGTCCCTTTCTTTTTATATTATAAAATTTATTGTACGAAGTAAATTAAAATGAGATTTCCAGACGGAAAGAAATTGGGGAAGAAAAGCTATAGGACTTGTATGTGCCAGTATGTGTGTGAGTATATACTGGAGTTTGTTTAAACTCATGATCTGTTTGCACACACAAGCTATGCCAGATCCTTTGAAAACGGCATATTAGCAGCCAACAGGGTTTATATTCTCTTCTTCCTTTTTTCTTTACTAAAATGCTGTATTAGATATTTTCTTTATTTACATTTCAAATGTTATCCCCTTTCCTGGTTTCCCCTCTAACCCCCCCTCCCATCCCAACTGCCTTTCCCTGCTCATTCACCCACCCACTCCCGCTCACCTGTTCTGTTATTTCCCCACACTGGGGCATCAATCCTTCCCAAGACCAAGGCCTGTCCTCTCCTTGATGTCCCACAACGCCATCCTCTATTACATATGCAGTTGGAGCCATGAGTCCCTCCTTGTGTGCTCTTTGATTAGTGGTTTAGTTCCTGGGAGCTCTGGGGGTACTAGTTGGTTCATATTGTTGTTCCTTCTCTGGGGCTGACAACCCCTCCAGCTCCTTGGGTACTTTCTCTAGTTCCCCCATTGGGGACCCTGTGCTCAGTATAATGGATGGCTCTGAGAATCCACTTCTGTATTTGTCAGGTACTGGCAGAGACTCTCAGGAGACAGCTATATCAGGCTCCTGTCAGCAAGCACTTGTTGGCATCCACAATAGTGTCTAGGTTTGAGAACTGTATGTGGGATTGATCCCCAAGTGGGACAATCACTGGATGGCCATTCCTTCAGTTTCTGCTCCAAACTTTGTCTCTGTATCTCCTCCAAAGGGTATTTTGAACCCCTTCTAAGAAGAACTGAAGTATCTGCACTGTGGTCTTCCTTCCTCTTGAGCTTCATGTGGTCTGTGAATTGTATCTTGAGTATTCCAAACTTAAGACTAATATACACTTATCAGTGAGTGGATACCATGTGTGTTCTTTTGTGACTGGGTTACCTCACTCAGGATGATGTTTTCTAGTTCCATCCATTTGGCAAAGAACTTCATGAATTCATCATTTTAATAGCTGAGTAGTACTCCATTGTGTAAATGTACCACATTTTCTGTATCCATACCTCTGATGAAGGACATCTGGGTTCTTTACAGCTTCTGGCTATTATAAATAAGGCTGATATAAACTTAATGGAGCATGTGCCCTTATTACATGTTGGAGCATCTTCTGGGTGTGCTCTGGTAGTACAATGTCCAATTTTCTGAGGAACCACCAAACTCATTTCCAGAGTGGTTGTACCAGCTTGCAATCACACTACTAGTGGAGGAGTGTTCCTCTTTCTCCACATCCTCACAGCATCTGTTCTCACCTGAGTTTTTTAATCTTAATCATTCTGACTAGTGTGAGGTAGAATCTTAGGGTTGCTTTAATTTGCATTTCTCTGATGACTAAGGATATTGAACATTTTTTAAGGTGCTTCTCAGCAATTTGGTATTCCTCTGTTGAGAATGATTTATATAGCTCTGTCCTCCAGTTTTTCAATAGGGTTATTTGGTTCTCTGGAATCTAACTTCTTCAGTTCTTTGTATATGTTGAATATTAATCCTCTATTGGCTGTAGAGTTGGTAAAGCTCTTTTCCCAATATATTTGTTGATATTTTGTCCTATTAATACTATCCTTTGCCTTACAAAAGCTTTGCAATTTTATGTGGTACCATTTGTCACTTCTTGAACTTAGAGCATAAACTATGGGTGTTCCTTTTTTTTTTTTTTTCCTTCAGGAAAATTTCCCCTGTGCCCATGTGCTCAATGCTCTTCCCTACTTTCTGTTCTATTGGTTACAGTGTATCTGGTTTTTTGTGGAGGTCCTTGATCCTCTTGGAATTGAGCTTTGTACAGGAGATAAGAATGGATTAATTTGCATTCTTCTACATGCTAACTGCCAGTTGAACCAGCACCATTTGTTGAAAATGCTGTCTTTTCCCCACTGTATGGTTTTAGCTCCTTTGTCAAAGATCAAGTGACCATAGGTATGTGGGTTCATTTCTGGGTTATCTGTTCTATTCCATTGATCTACCAGTCTGTCACTGTACCAATACCACTCAGATTTTATCATGATTTCTCTGTAGTACAGCTTGAGGTCAGTGATGGTAATTCCTCCAGAATTTCTTGTATTTTTGGGAATAGTCTTCACTATTCTGTTTTGTTGTTGTTTTTGTTGTTGGTGGTGGGTTTTTTTTTGTTGTTGTTGTTGTTATTTTGTTATGGAAATTGCTCTTTCTAACTCTATAAAGAATTGGTTTGGAATTTTAATGAGGATTGCATTGAATCAATAGATTTCTTGGCCATTTTTACTATATTAATTCTACCAACCCATGAGCATGGGAGAGTTTCCCATCTTCTGAGATCTTCTTCCAGATTTATTTCTCCAGAGACTTGAAGTTCTTTTCATACAGATATTTCACTTGCTTAGGGTTACACCAAGGTATTTTTTATTATTTGTGATGGGTGAAGGGTGTTCTTTCGCTAATTGCTTTTCAGCCTATTTATCCTTATAGTAGAGGAATAATATTGATTTGTTTGAGTTAATTTTATATCCATCCACTTTGCTGAAGTTGCTTATCAGCTTTAGGAGTTTTCTGGTGGAATTTTTGGGGTCACTTAAGGATACAATCATATCTGCAATTAGTGATATTTGACATCTTCCTTTCTAATGTGTATTGCTTTAAACCCTTTTGTTCTCTAATTCCTCTGGCTAGGACTTCAAGTACTGTATTGAATAGTTAGGGAGTGAAGGACAGCCTTTTCTAGTCCCTGATTTTAGTTGGATTGCTTCAAATTTCTCTCCATTTAGATTGATGTTGGCTACTGGTTTGCTGTATATTGCTTTTACTATGTTTATGTATGGGCCTTGAATTCCTAATCTTTCCAAGACTGTTATCATGAAGGGGTACTGGATTTTGTCAAATAACTTTCTCAATATCTAATGAAATAATCATGTGGGGTTTTTTAAAGTTTATTTATATGGTGGGTAATGTTTATGGATTTCTCTATATTAAACCATCCCTGCATTCCTGGATGAAGCCTACTTGATCATGATGGATAATCATTTTGATGTGTGTTTGGATTCAGTTTGTGAGATTTTTTTTTTGAGTATTTTTGCATCAACATTCATAAGGGAAATTGGTCTGAAGTTCTTTTTGTTTGTTCGGTATTTGTGTTGTTTAGACTCATTGTGGCTACATAGAACAAACTCAGTAGCATTACTTCTGTTTCTATTTTGTGTAATAGTTTGAAGAGTATTAGTATTAATTCTTCTTTGAAGCTCTGCATTATATCCATCTTGTCCTGGGCTTGTTGTTGTTGTTGTTGTTGTTGTTGTTGTTAGACTATTAATGACTGCTTCTATTTCTTTAGGGCTTAAGGGACAGTTTAGATCATTTACCTGCTTCTGGTTTAACTTTGGAACCTAGTACCTGCTAGTAAATTGTCCATTTCATTCAGGTTTTTGAGTTTTGTTGCATACAGGCTTTTGTAGTACGATCTGACGATTTTTTGATTTTCCTCAGTTTCCATTTCTATGTCTCCTTTTCATTTCTGATTTTGTTCATTTGGATGCTGTCTCTGTTCCCTCTGATTAGTCTGTCTAAGGGTTTATCTATTTTGTTGATTTTCTCAAAGAACCAGCTCCTGGTTTGGTTGATTCTTTGTATAGTTCTTTTTGTTTCTACTTGGTAGATTTCAGCTGAGTTTGACTATTTCCTGCCTTCTACTCCTCTTGGGTGTATTTACTTCTTTTTGCTCTAGAGCTTTCATTTGTGCTTTTCAGGTACTAGTGTATGCTCTCTCCAGTTTCTTTTTGGAGGCGCTCAGAACTATGAGTTTTCCTTTTCACACTGCTTTCATTATGTCCCATAAGTAAGGATATGTTGTGACTGCATATTCATTAAATTCTAAAATGTCTTTAATTTCTTCCTTTATTTGTTCCTTGACAGTTATCATTGAGTAGAATGTTCTTCAGGTTCCACGTGTATGAGGGCTTTCTATTATTTTCATTGTTATTGAAGAACAGCCACAGTCTGTGATGATCTGATAGAATGCATGGGATTATATTAATCTTCTTGTATCTGTTGCATCCTATTTTGTAACCAATTATATGGTCAGTTTTAGAGAAGGTACCATGAAGTCCTTAGAATAAGGTATATTCTTTTGTTTTATGATAAAATGTTGTATAGATAGATACCTGTTGTAAAAATCCATTTCTTCTTCAAACAGAAGTTCATAACTTCTGTTTGGTTCACTGTGTTCCTGTTTAGTTTCTCTTTCCATGATATGCCCATGGATGAAAGTGGGGTGTTGAAGTCTCCCACTATTATTGTGAGAGCTATGTGTACTTTGAACTTCAACAAAGTTTCTTTAATGAATGTGGGTACCCTTGCATTTGGAGCATAGATATTCACAATTAAGAGTTCATCTTGGCAATTTTTAGCTTTGATGTGTATAAAGTGTCCCTTCTTATGATTTTTTATAAGTTTAGGTTGAGTGTTGATTTTATTAGGTATTAGAATGGCTACTGTATCTCTTTTCTTGTGATGATTTGCTTAAAAAAAATTTTTCCAGCCTCTTATTCTGAGGTAGTGTCTGTCTTTGTTACAGAGGTTGGTTTCATGTAAGCAGCAAAATGTTGGGTCCTGTTTACATATCCAGCCTATTAGTCTATGTCTTTATTGAAAATTGAGTCCATTGATATTAAGAGATATTAAGGAAAAGAGATTGTTGTTTCCTATTATTTTTGTTGTTAGAGGTATAATTATGTTTATGTGGCTATCTTCTCTTTTGTTTGCTAAAAGTTTATTTTCCTCATATTTCTAGGGTGTAGTTTCCCTCCTTATTTTGGAGTTTTTCATCTATTATCCTTTGAAGGTCTGGGTTTGTGGAAAGATATTGTAGAAATTTGTTTTTGTCATGGAATATCTTGGTTTCTGCATCTATAGTAATTGAGAATTTTGCTGGGTATAGTTGTCTGGGATTGCGGTTGTGTTCTCCTAGGGTCTGTTTGACATTTGCCCAGGATTTTCTGGCTTTTGTAGTCTCTGGTGAAAAGTATGGTGTATATAGGTTTGCCTTTATATGTTTCTTGACCTTTCCCCCTTACTGCTTTTAAAATTCTTTCTTTGTTTTATACATTTGGTGTTTTGACTATTATGTGACAGGAGGAACTTCTTTTCTGGTTCCATCTATTTGGAGTTCTGTGGACTTCTTGTATGATCTTGGGCATCTCTTTCTTTAGGTTAGGGAAGTTTTCTTCTTTAATTTTGTTGAAGATGTTTACTGTTTCTTTAAGTTGTGAATTTTCACTCTCTTCTATACCTATTATCCTTAGCTTTGGTCTTCTCATATTCAGGTTTTGTCCTGGATTTCCTGGATGTTTTGGTTTAGGAGCTTTTTCAATTTTACACTTTCTTTAACTGTTCTGTCACTGTTTTCTATGTTATCTTCTGCACCTGAGATTCTCTCTTCCATCTCTTGAATTCTTTTGGTGATGCTTGTATCTATAACTCCTGACTTCTTTCCTAGGTTTTCTATCTCCAGGGTTGTCTCCCTTTGTGATTTCTTTATTGTTTCTACTTCCATTTTTAGATCCTGGATGGTTTTGTTCAATTCCTTCACCTGTCCAGTTGTGTTTTACTGTAATTCTTTAAGGGATTTTTGTGTTTCCTCTTTAAGGGCTTCTACATGTTTACCTCTGCTCTCCTGTATTACTTTAAGTGAGTTATTTATGTCCTTCCTAAGTCCTCTATCAGCATCATGAAATGTGATTTTTAAATCCCAGTCTTGCTTTTCTGGTGTGTTGGTTTATCCAGGACTTGCTGTTATGGGAGAACTGGGTTTGAATGATGCCATGTAGCCTTGGTTTCTGTTGTTAACGTTCTTATGCTTGCCTTATGCCATCTGGTTATCTCTGGTGTTAGTTGGTCTTTCTGTCTTTGGCTTGACCTTGTCCCTACTGTTGTCATATAAGCCTCCATCAGCACTCATGGGAGACCAGCTCTCCCCTGGCAGGACCCATGTACAGAGGGTGGCAGATCAATCCCCAGCTCCTAGGTGAAGATGGAGGCCAGAAGAAGCCTGTGTTCTCCTCCTGGTCCTGCTTTACACTGTCACCACAGAGAAAATGGTGATCTCACCTCTGAGCCTGGGAGTAAAAGCACTCTCTGGAAAGCAGCTTTGCCCTGGCAGGACCCAGGCACAGAGGGCTGCAGATCATCCCCAGCTCCTGGGTACAGATGGAGGCTGGAAGGACCCCGTCTCAGCTACTCCATTGTTCCTAAGCCCTGTGTGCTACTGGCTGGTACCAACTTCGACAGTCACCAGAGAGAAATCTTCACATCTTTTCTATGGTTTTCCTTTTTCTCAGTCAGCTTTCTGATTGTGTTCAACACAGATTTCACATTGCTTCTCCCTCTCCCATAATTATTCATCAACACTATCTGCTATTTTGTTCAAATGAATTTGTATGTCATAGTAAAAATATAAGAATTTTAATTAGTTTTTTCAAAATTGATCTCCTTTTAAATCCATTTTTCTTTTCTTTTCTTTTCTTTTTTAAGATTTATTTATTATTATATCTAAGTACACTGTAGCTGTCTTCAGATGCACCAGAAGAGGGCATCAGATTTCATTACAGATGGTTGTAAGGCACCATGTGTTTGCTGGGATTTGAACTCAGGACCTTCGGAAGAGCAATCAGTGCTCTTAACCACTGAACCATCTCTCCAGCCCTAAATTCATTTTTTTACTCAGATTACAAATGGCTATTTATAGGGGATTTCACCAAAATTCTACAACTCACGTGAAAAATAGAATTGCTAAAATTAGCTAAAGGAATTTCTATATAAATTATGAATTTTGAAAATGTAGTTTAATAAAAAGCATGATTTACCATTGAGTTGCCTGATTATGGACATTTTAACAATTTTGTAAAATAAACATAAAATAAATAATTCATATATTTTTCTGATAATAATTAACACTATTATGTAATATGAGTAAATTATTTTTCCAGACATAAAACAAAATTTTACTTCATTTATTCACTCATTATATGGCAGAATGAATTCCCCATGATGTCTAGGCAGATTTAAATTCCTCACCCTGCTCACAAAACGTGATCAGTTCTTTGATTACAAAGTCCTATCATGACTGCCTCCTGGAATGATATCTATACATCACAACTCTAGTCTCAAATGTAATGTTAAATGAGAAGTTCATTAGTGGAATTCTAAAATGAAAACATCAGAAAGTCATCATTTTGTTTTTAAATTTGATAAAGCTTTCTTAAACAAGTAGATCAATGACAAATGAAAATGAGTATCATCCTTAATAGTAAAAAAAAAAAAAAACACACACACACAAAAAACAAACAAAAATGCTGCTTATTCCCGTTCCTACCTTCATGTCATTAAATCTAAATTTAAATATCACAATCATGAATTAGATATGTGACACAACTCATGTTTTTGAATATTTCAAATAACAATTTACAGTTTTAAATTACAGAATAGTGGACTTAATTAGGTATGAATTGAATACATGTAAGATAAAAAGACAAAGTATTATCCTAGACACTTACAAAAACATTTTACTGAACTGTGAGATTAATGGATCAAAGACATAAGGGCAGACATAAAGCCAAAAGTTTCGTAATTCATTTCCTAAAAAGCAGCAATGCTAGTTCTTTATATAAAATATTTCTATAGTTATTTCTACAGAGGATTGCTTAAATATTGTTGACTCATAACAATGTACTTATATTAGAATTTCTAGCAGTGATCTGATGTTTTTGTAATATAGTTTAAAGTATGCAGTGTTTGTTGTCATTTGAAGCAAAAATTTGGTAAAGTCAGATGTTTCAGTGTAGGATTCCAGATGTTATGCAAGTTTCCAACAAGCTTTAGCATAATTGCAAAGAGATATAAACAAACTACTTAAAAATTTAATGAATATACATAAAACTTATTCATGCTGAGATTTCTTTGCAAATATGTTTCATGAGCTCAAGGAAAGAAGTAAAAATGAAGGGGACTAAAGAGAGAACTCAGAAGCTACGGGTACTTCCCACTCTTACCTTGAATTAAGTGTACTTCCCAGCATCACTTTGTCTGTTACTACATCTCAAGGACCATGACAGTTACATGAAAACCTGAATATGTGGCCTATACTCACAGACACATATGAGATAAATTATTAATAAGAAATAATTCTTTTACAAAATACATATGAAATATGACTGTACTAGAGACTTCTTTTGAACTATTTTTATTTGAATTTCATACATTTTGTCAATGAATTGGTTGTATAAAAAGCTCTAACTCCACATTCTAACTACATTTATATTCCCCAACACCTTCCACTTCTAATTTCACTTCTTAAGGTTGCTTCTTTTGCAATGTACCAAGTCTAATGAAAGCTGCCCATATATGCATAAATTTGGACACATTGAAGAGTTATTCATCTCTGAAGCCTACTGAAGAAAAGAACCTTCAATGACCTGGGTTAAGATCAGCCCAAGAATATGGGTATATAAACATTTCAAATATGCTTGCAGGGGTCTGCACCAGGTTGTTTGCATATAAGTTATGGTTAATAGCTTGGTGTTTTCATGAGAATCCTAAGTGTGGGTATGGCTCTCACACTTTTGTCTGCTTGGGGAACTGTGTTTTCCTATTGGGTTGTATGACACAACCTCAATATAAAGCCTGTAGACTTGTCACATTATGCCTTTATTTGTTGGTTTTTTGAATTGTTGTTTTTTTTTGTTTGCCTGTTTATTTTTTGTTTGTTGCGTTGTTGTTATTATTGTCAGTTGGAGGCCTATTCTTTGCTGAAGGGAAATAGAGAACAAATCAATCTGGGATAAGGAGAGATGGGGGAAAGATAAGTGGAGTAGAGGGAGGGAAAACTGGGTTTGGGATGAATGAAAGAGAAACATAATTTCAATAAAATAAAAAAAAAATGTAATAGGACAGCATGATCATTTAGTAACATAATAATAACTTTCATATTTGGTCCCATGAACTATCAAGCCATATGATGTGGACCGGAGTTATAGTAAAATGAATGAAATTTATTTCTTTGAATAAATCCACAAATCCAACCCAAAAGCTATCAAAACTCCCATAATAATTAATGTATTACCAGTAAAGAATTAAAAGTTGAAATATTAATTTTAAGCCATAAAATAGACTATTTTGAAGTTTTTAGGGAATCTTACATAATATCCATGATTAATATCTAAAAGCACAAAGAAAAGTTATCTACTGCATATATTTACATATACCATTAAAATATTAATAAATTTTATATTAAAGCATTTTCTTTTCTCAGAGAATAACTGAACTTTTCTTAGTTATTACAAAAACTTTGATCTACTAATTTTGTCAGTCTGATTATTAACTCTCAATTTTTAGACCTAATAACAGTGTTATCTCTAAAAAGTATATAAAGGGCTTTTAAAATATCTTCTTAAAATGTAGAATTTTTTTATTATGCAAAAATGTAGAATTTTTACTTTATTATATAATTCTATTAGGTAAGTTACTGTAACAAATCAAAGATATATAGCAGCCTTAAAGTATATTACATTAACAATCTTATATTTCACCTAAGATTCTTGTGGTTACTTCTGTAAAATAATTAAAATTTTCTTTCTCTCATTCTGCAGATAACCTTTCTGCTGCACAGAAGCATCTTCTGTATATCCCCAGACTATTATGATGTTACATTCTTTAAATTACAAACATTTATTTACCTGTCATGTTGGGCCTTTCCGTTCTATGCCTCCGCAGGAAAGAAAATGAATGTAAGTCAAGTTTTTATAACTCACACAATTGTACCTATATTAGGACTTTGATAAGTTTTGATTAATAAATGGCTTAAAGAAAGCGTGCCTGAATGGGAATAAATTTTTCTTCTCTGTTCATGAAGGTTGTGTTACATATTTATGAATTTTAAATTGAACTGGAGTTGCCATATGGGGATTAAGAGATTACCCATTTCATGTGGCATCTACATGGAAGCAGCATAGATATAATTTCAAATGCAAATATGTGACATTTCAGCAAAGTTAAACTGATTTTACACTCTTATTTAAACCAAGCATATTTTTATTTATCATTCATTTTAAAAATGCATTTATGTATTAAATACACAAAATAATAAATCCAGGATATTAAGTATGAAAGTGGTGATTAATGTTGGACAGAGAAAACAGCAAAGATATAACGATTGTTGTAGGATGCTGAAAATATTTTTGAATGATGTTTACATTAAAATGTTTATTTCAAAAATGACAACTATGCTAAGTGTATTTACAATATATTGACTTTTCAATAAAGAAGTTTTAATAAGTTTGAAGATTTCTCATATATATTTTTTTTTCAGTAGTGGTATTTAGACACACAGTAGCAAGCATACTAGCCAAATGTTTTACTGTGGACTAAATCCAAAAGTATTTTGTTTCTAGAACTTTAGTTTTAGAGGTATGGTACAATTACAAGATGCTTTATTAGAAAATATAAAGATATAAAATCTAATTCCAACATTATCGTTTATTTTAATGGCAAACATGTTGCTAACGATTTTAAAATATTCATTTCATCATCACATAATAAAATACTCCTAGAATGTTATTCTACAATGGATCTTAGCACCAATAATAGCATTGGATTTACAGTGTGTCTTGAACTGTAAAATATACCTTACATAATCTGTCATACATACACATATTTACAAGATAATTTTTTTAGAAAAAATAAAATTGTAAAAACAAAGAAAGTTTAATGTCTTACAATAATTTGTCCAAATTCCATGAACAAACACTCTTTTCAAAAAAAAGTGGCATAACTATTGCTCATGGAACATAGATTGCCCATAGCCTCAATTTCCAATACACACATTCAAAAACCAATATCTAAACATGCCACATAGACAAACATAGGGGAAACTCACACATACACACATATATACACACACATTTGTACGTATACTTGTAATCATCTTATTGAACGACAGAAATTAAGTAATACTCCACTTTAATTTTTAATGATGCACCGTAGCAAAAATACAGTCATAAAGTAGTAACAAATGAATTTCATGGTTGGGAATCACCTCACACGAGGAATGGTATTAAAGGATTGTAACATTAGTTAGATTGAGGACCACAGCCTTAGAATATTCTGTTATTTAACCTACCTTTAAAACATCCTGTTTCTTAAGCATCTTTCCTCCTCAAAAGGCAGTTTCATCTCTGAGGAAATTGGTACATAACCACATACCACAAAAATAAATTCCTGTCTTAGAAATTAGCTAATGATTATTAAATGATTGTTATGACACAAAAAGGATTTGTTTTTACTATATAAAAATATCTTATAGTTTCATCAATCAATGTTCCTACATTCCAAATAAAAGTGTTATTTGCCCATTTAAAATCTACAATATGGAAAATAAAATTAATTATATATGTATATATTAAGCATAACTTTTCCATTTAAAAATGTACAATATAAAAATGTGAAGTGAAAGTTTCTGGTAGTGTCATGTGATGCAGAATCACATGGTGTTTTGCTCAGGCAAGACTTGTGAGGGGACATGTAAAGTTTGGAGAGAGTATAAATAGAACTTAACAGACACTGACTGTATGCTTTCATAGATAGCCTTGTAATGTTTCATTGGTCACATGTCTCACTTTGTTGAGAGAGACACAGCAAATAACTTCTAATGCTATCTATACAGCATTATATAGACTGGTTCTGTTCACTTGCACTGACTTGTGGCTATTTAGCAGATGCCTGGATGTTTCTGCTGAATTTATGCTACAACTGATGATTCATCTTTGGTTTCCTGACACTATTGAACTCTGGCATCTTGTCAAATGTAGATTGGAACAGCCCAAAATAACTACTTCTAAACAGGTGCACATCCCCTTGTCCTATTTACCATCTTTTCTCCCCTATCTTTGGTGAGTAGGCATAGAAGATGGGGTCAAAGTACTAGAACACTTTTATTTACAGTAGACTTTGAAAAACCTAGATGTACAGAAATATATAATTGTTTGTGACTATTATGTGTCTTTTGCACCATAGATATGCCCAGATAAATATGAACATTTGGAGTACATTACATTTTAAAGATTCAATCTACATGGGTTCTAAAGAATATACATATGAGAGTGATTCATATGATGTGGATCATATAAAATATAAGGTTTTTGAAGCCTTTTAAACCATCATATTTAAAGTAAACAATTATAGTCAAAATGATTAAAAAAAATTTCACTACTATATGTTATTACCTGTAGTCCTCTACTGTATATGTGTTGGAGGCCTCATATCAGCTGGTGTATGTTGCCTGTTTGGTGGTCCAATGTTTGAGAGATCTCAGGGTTTCACATTAATTGAGACTGGTGGTTCTCCCACAAGATCATCCTCCTCCTCAGCTTCTTTCAGCCTTCCCTAATTCAACAGCAGGGGTCAATTGCTTCTGTCCATTGTTTGGGTGGAAATATCTACATCTGACTGAGCTGCTTGTTGGATCTTTTGGAGGACAGTCATGATAGGTCCCTTTTTGTGAGTTCTTCATAGCCACAATAATAGTGTCAAGCCTTGGGACCTTCCCTTGAGCTGGATCCCACTTTGGGTCTGTCACTGGACCTTCTTTTCCTCAGGCTCTTCTCCCTTTCCACCCCTGTAATTCTTTTAGACAGGAACAATTCCAGGTCAGAGTTGTAACTGTAGCATGGCAACACAATTCCGCGCTTGATGTCCTGTCTTCCTGCTGCAGGTGGGCTCTATAAGTTTCCTCTCCCTACTGCCAGGTGTTCATCTAAGGTCCCTTTGAGTTCTGAGAGTCTCTCACCTCCCAGGTCTGATGCATTCTGGAGGGTCCCTCCAACCTCCTATCTTCTGAGGTTGCCTGTTTCCATTCTTTCTGCTGACCCTCGGGGTTTAAGTTCTTTTCCCTTACCCAATACTAGATCAACTTCCCCTCTCACCTGAATCCCCACACCAGTCTACTTCAAAGTCCTTAGTGATCAGAGAAATGCAAGTCAAAAGACCCTGAGATTCCAGCTTACACCAATCAGAATGGTTAAGATCAAGTCCACAGGTGACAACACATGTTGGAGAGGATGTGGAGAAAGAGGAACACTCCTCCACTGTTCAAATTTCTTAATCAAAGATCTAAATTTAGAAGATAAGATTAATTGAATATTTTTATAAAGTTTTATGTTAATTATGATGTGTGTCTGTGCATGTCCATAGTAACTAGAAGATGATACAGAAGTTCTCACAGCTGGAGTCACAAATAGTTTTATGCCAACTGGTATGGATGCAAGGATGCAAAAACCAGGTTTCTCAAACTATTGAGTACCTAAATCAGAGAGTTTAATGATATTTATTTATTTATTTATTTATAGACATAATTGGAATAAAGATCATGAGAGTAACATGTTCTCAGATCTGTATTCATCAAAAATTCTGTAAGAGTCTGACCAGTACAGATGTGGATGCTTGAAGCCAACTATCAGACTGAGCATGGGGATCCCAATGGAGGAGTTAGAAGGACCGAAGGAGCTGAGGGGGTTTGCAACACCATAGGAAGAAGAACAACATCAACAAAAAAGACCTCCCAGAGGTCCCAAGAACCAAACCACCATCCAAAGAGTACACATGAAGGGACCCATGGCTACAGCTTCTTATGTAGCAAAGAATGGCCTTATCTGGCATCCATGGGAGGTTAGGTCCTTGGTCCTGTGAAGGATGTATAATCCTATGTAGGGGAATGCTATGGTGGTGAGGCAGGAGTGGGTAGGTGGGTGAGGGAACACCCTCATAGAACCAAGGAGGAGGAAAAATGGGATAAGGGGGTTGTGGATGGGAATCCGGGAAGGGGATAACATTTGAAATGTAAATAAAATAACCAATAAGAAGTATAATCTAATTATGACTCCCTGTTGCTTCTCTTCACCAGGCATTTCCCAGAAGAAATCACAGAACAAATGTGATCTTGCAGTCTTGCATTTCTGTGCTATAAGTTCAGTACACCTGTATCATAATATGTGCATTAAATGTGGGAAAGGGGAATATAGAGTACATTATGTAAAAATACAATTTACAAAAGTGTATTTTTTCTACATGCAATTTCACATGAGTTTGAACTACTGCAGTAAAAGGCAAATGTCATAAGTGTGTCTATACAACTCAATGATATCTAGAAAATAACCATTAAAATTACTTCTGAGTTCTATGAGGATAGGTCACTGGCATTCAGTAAGCATTTTGATGCAAATGGAAAGAGAAATCTTTCTGTAGTGATGAAAGAAGCAATGAACCTTAGCTAAGAATGAGAATCTCGTACTCATGCACATCGGGCATGACATGCATCTTGTCTCAGACTCTGTCCAAACTCATTAGAGAGGAAATTGCAACTGTCTGTTCAAATACTGGAGAGCAGCAATCCTTCCTATTCCTTCAGAGGTAATTGCTACTCTCTGTCCATTTATGATAAAAAAAAAAAATAGAAGCTGCAAATCCCTTGAAACCACTGGGATCTTAAATATGTACAATGATATATTTAAATTAGTTTCAACTTTTTACACCATGTTCTCAGATATATATTCATTAAAAACTATAACCTAATTATGACCCTCATGTTGTAATTTTAGGTAAGAATTAGAGCTCATTGCTATTAAAACCTTGATAAGAAATGTTTGTTTTTGTATCTTAGGAGTCAGATCAATATAAGCCTCTTTTTAAAAATAGAATTGTTATGTTAAAGCATTTAGCATGCTACTTTGCAAGGTAAAGTATTTATTTCTCCTTTAAAGGTATGGCTGTGTCCGTTAGAGAGTTTGCAGTCTCTCTTAATTTTTTACTATACATCATAATTTTTTATTAATTTTCTAATTAATGCTGTGTGCTATGTAACCTAAAGATGTTTTTCCTTAAAACACATTACAAATAAGAAGATATGATTAAACAAGTTAGTAGGCCATTTTCTTGTCTTCCTCATCTTCTTCTTCCTAGTTCTTCTCTTTCTCTCCCTCTCTCCTTTCTCTTTCTCTCTTTTATCCAATTAAAGATCAAACCCATGTGCGTGTTAGGTACATAGAATACCAATGAATGATTTTCTAAACCTATTTCCATTTTATCACCTATAAAATGGAATAAAAGTATCACTGTGATTCAGGCATGATTGCACACACCTTTAATCCCAGTACTCAGGAGGCAGAGGCAGGCAGATTTCTGAATTCGAGGCCAGCCTGGTCTACAAAATGAGTTCCAGGATAGCCAGGACTATACAGAGAAACCCTGCCTCAAAAAAACCAAAAAAACCCCCAAACAAACAAAAAAAAGTATCACTGTAGAACTTCCACGTTATTCTGCCAGATATAATAACTTTTCTGAATACATGTATGTGTGTGTGTGTGTGTGTGTGTGTATGTGTGTGTATAATATATATGTATATGCATTGTATTTATTTTCTGCTGTGCAGTCAATCCATTCTGTATATTTCTTTGTAACATTGTAAAAGTAAATATATTCCCTGGGAAAACACTTTTATTCATATACAAATTTTATCTATAAAATTTAAATTATTCTATGAATACATGGTCAATCTTTGCCCTCTTCTGGCATAATTATCTTTTTCTTTCACATATTTACATATTTTTAGGATTGCATACTAATGATGAAAATGTCTATTTTCCTCAAAATTCTATATTTGTTAGTGAGTGTGTTTAGGTATTGTATTTCTTTAAACACCATTATGACTCATTGTGAAATCCAACAAAATAGATTAGAAACACCCAGAATTCATGCACTTTCCTATAGGTATCAAATCAGTTCAACAGCAGTTAACTATGCAGCTATCAACAAAGTGAGGCTTCATATTAAAATACTGGACATATATATAGATTGACAAAAGACAGAATTTATATATATATATATATATATATATATATATATATATATATATATAATAGACAGATATAGATCTATATAGATGTATACATTCATACAAAAATACATAAATAAAATAAAACATGTAAAATGAAATCCAGATCAGCTAAGAGAAAATATTCTATAAAATTGCTGAAAACATGGCTTACAGAGTATCGATCTCCATAATCATGAATGAAGTCTAGTTGAATACTAATTTGCAGCCCATGTTTTTTCAAATTTAAAAAAATCTGACACTAGGCACTTTTTAAAAGACATATTTAAGAACAGCATGACTCAAAAAGAAGTTTCCTAGTGACAATTGACTCAAACCCGTATGCACTATAAAGCTTAATGTATGACTACACTGGAAGTTTTGTAAAGTACATATTATGTCTTCTGTAGAGTTGGGTTCTATAAAATGACTAAAAATATTGTTATAGTATCTTTGGGAGGATCTGGTGTACACTTTGTCAGTTATACAGATAGCACAAAGATCACTAGACTATTAACCATCTAACTTCCATCATTTTGGATAGAAATTGAAAAACAAGTTCCTTTCAAATGTTTAACATTCCTGTTTGTACTGATGATTGTGTGTGACCACAAGACCATCTGTGGCCCCTTCATCATACTATGGGAAAATGACAAGAGAAAAAGAGCCAAATCAAGTATAAAATCAAACTCATTAGAATGACAGCAAATTTTTTAATACTTATCTATGTTATTTATTATTATTATTATTATTATTATTATTATTATTGTTATTATTATATTAAATAGCAAAGCTGTTAAAATTGTATAGAATAATGATTGTGAGGGACCGAAAGAAAATAATTGCTTTATAATCAGGTTGGACACAAAGTTTTTCTAAGAGAAGTATAAACAAAAGGAATTCAGGTAGATATAAACAACATCCTAAAAGATACACAATATATCCATTAGACATGGCGTAAAATAAAATAAACATAATCAGAACAGGATGTAAATTTTACCCCATGAAAAAATAAGCAAAATGGGTTTAGGAAAGAGTGAAATGTGATAATTTTCAACAAGATTTATGCGTCACCTTTTCCAAATGTCTTTTGTATATTAGGCTTTGTTGAATTATTTCCCCAATAAACATTGATCCTTAAATCCACAACCTCAATTTTAGTTAAACTATTTCATGAAATGTACATCACACTTTACCATAGTCCCTGATGAGGCTCTGTGTGTAAATTAAGTAGCCTCTCTGTTTGAAAATGTTATTTAAATTGTGACTTTGAAACCAGGAAAGAGGATAACATTTGAAATGTAAACAAAGAAAACATCCAATAAAGAGAAAGAAAATAACCAGGCGTGATGGCACACTACCAGCACTTGGAAGGTAGAGGCAGGCGGCAGGACTACACAAAGAAACCCTCTCTCAAGAGAGAGAGAGAGAGAGAGACAGAGACAGAGACAGAGACAGAGACAGAGAGACAGAGAGAGAGAGAGAGACAGAGAGAAAAGAGAAAAGAGAAAAGAGAAAGAGAAAACAGAGAGAGAAAATAGAAAATACAGTTTATTATAAACAACATTTATTGGAGTAATAAAAGTTTTCTTAAGTATACTTGATCACCCACTATACTCCCAAGTACCTCAATTCAGTAAAGACTTATTAACTCCATTTCCTGGGGCCTACTTCTAATATCTTGCAGCTCTATCCCCTTCTTTGCAGCTCCCACCTCCAATCCCAAAATAAAATTTCTTCCTGCAACTCACAAAAAAACAACTGTGATTTTGACTAAATTGTGTGGAATAATATATTTTGGAAGGGTTATTGCAGGGCAAGAGTGTTCACTTTTCGATGTATATTTTATTGATGTAGCAGCTCTCTATGTTTCCATGGTCTGTCTTTCATATCTGAAATGAATTTGTCTTTCATTTCACTAAAATGTTATTCCACTTCTGATACATCTACTGTAAATGAACACAATATTATCAAGATAGTAAAACATAATGCTATATGAGATGATGAAATGGCCAAGATCTCTTCAGGTTATATTAAAACATATTGAACCCCAGGTTGTCCAAGAATGCAGTGTGGGAATCTGTCTCAAAATAAAACTGAACATTGATAGACTATAGATTCAAGCATGGAAATGTACCCACTCATATATTCTTGAGTAGAGACTTGTCCTCCACTCTTATTAGAAGATCATACTCATTGACCCAGTGCGCAGTTTCAAGAGAGATCCCATGGAGTAATGGAGGAGGAAGGGAACACAGCCTTACCATCCAGCTCAGACAGAATAAGTTTTAATGATCACTAGGATGACAGGTGTTAAAGTCACATCACCTAAAATCTAACAAACGAAACCCACCCCACTAAAAAAATAGAACAATAACTGCCTTACAACTAGCAATAGGACAATCAGTAGATACTTCATGTTGTTTTGTTGTTGCTTATTTGGTGGTGTCTTGGTTACACATTCTCAATAACATCTGCTAACACAAGCAAAACATGCCCATATTGAATGACTATTTTATCATTTTTGTGTGCTAATATAAAAATGTACTTAATTCTTTGGTTCTTAATTCTTTTATGTTTAGCCTCAACTCTGGAAAGTCTGGCAGCTATATCCATCAGTTATCTATGTTTAGCCACATGGCCTCTTTGTTTTAAATTATTGTTATTATTGCTGCTATTATTACTATTACTATTACTATTATTTTTAAATCAGACTGATTCATGAATGGCATCTTTGACTGTAATCATATCTCACAGATTAGAGAAATATTTTAATATTTCTAATCTTTAATATTTTTAATCAGCAAATATATTTCATGTTCAGTAAATTTGGTACTCTCTAAATACTGTGAAGGGTCTTTGAGCTTTGCATACTTTATTAAAAAATAATTACATTCCTGTGTTTATGCTTCTTTCTCTGCCATCTACCACAGAAGTATGGATAATTCAATTTGCTTACATTATGTCCAATTATTACATATTCTGTAAGCATCATACTTAAGTACAAAGCATCGCTAGATTATTAAGTCCTATATGAGAATCACGTGGGTCTCCTTAGCAGGTGATTTATGATTTTAACTTCTGTTGTAGTTTAATGAAGAAGACAAAAGATAGGTACACTGTGCAGGATAATTACTTTTATTGCAGGAACAAATAGATTTTAAAGATGTTGTTGTTGTTGTTGTTGCTGTTGTTGTTGTTGTTAAAGAAAAAAAGAGTCTAATTTTGTTCTCTGATTCAGTAGAGAATCCAGTTTGTGGCAATGTAAGTGAAAAAAATTAGCTATATTGAAAAGAACTTCGGTGCCATAGACATTTTCAAGGTCTCCAAATGAAAGTCAATGGAACGGAAAAGGGATGAACTTAAACTGAACATGATACCAATAAGTGTACCAGTGTGACTGGAGGTTCGTGAATCAGGATCACAAAATGACAACTTGGCTTTTGCTCTTCTACTCCGTGTTTGTTCAGTCTATTTTGTCTTCTGCTTCCCGTTTGTTTACTCTACTTGGCCCAAGCTAGTGATAACTGCGAGGAAATCATCTCATTTGTGAACCTGCTTTATATCACAATGGCCAGTGTTCATATCTATAGCCATCTTCTTGGCTTTTGATTAATGTGGGAAGGCCCATTTGACCATGTGCAGTGGCATTCCTAAGTAGCTGATTCCGGCCTGTATAAGAAAGTAAACAAGCAGGGCGTGGTGGCGCACGCCTTTAATCCCAGCACTCGGGAGGCAGAGGCAGGTGGATTTCTGAGTTCGAGGCCAGCCTGGTCTACAGAGTGAGTTCCAGGACAGCCAGGGCTACACAGAGAAACCCTGTCTCGAAAAAACAAAAAAAAAAAAAAAAAAAAAAAAAAAAAAAAAAAAAAAAAAAAAAATTTAAAAAAAAAAAAAAAAAAAAAAAAAAAAAAAAAAAAAAAAAAAAAAAAAAAAAGAAAAAAAAAAAAAAAAAAAAAAAAAAAAAAAAAAAAAAAAAAAAGAAAGTAAACAGATTCAGCAGTGAGCATCATTCCTCCATAGTTATGGTTTAGTTCTTCACTCCAAGTTGCTCCTTGACTTCCTAACCTAAACTTCTTAAGTGGCTGCCTATTGACTGAAAGTATAAGGCAAATAAACTCTTCACCAAGCTGGTCTTAGTCACCATTCCACCACAAAAAGAATAAATTGTAACAAAAATGGGCACCAGGGAGTGGTACTCTCTATCATAGTGTATCTGACTTTACTAATTTGGGGGAGGATTGTAGGTCTTTTGAGTTTTGGGCAATAAATCGAGTACTCAAATTCTAAATGATCTGTTGTGGGAGGTTGAAACTCAGGAATATTGATGGAGATGCAAATGAATAAGCTTAGATATGAAGTTTATGAGCAAAAAAGAGTCTCTATCAGGGCTGTTCATGGGATATTTTTTTCATCATGTATATATACAAGTGGAACCTTTAATTTACTAGGGCAATCTGTACTGGTTAGCTGTGGTTGAAATATTTTTGGAAGTATTTCCTCTTGGTTAACCACCAGAAGCTGTGCTCTAGAAGGGAGCCATGGTGGATATCCAGCTGGTAGCTTAACTGCGTAGTGTGTAAGTATACGTCATGACACTGGATTTGGCAGATTGAAAGTGCAGGATTAAAGGGGACAAATATAGCATTTGAAGCTTGGTACCACGCCACAGATTTAGAGCCTGTGAAGAGAATACTTGAGGCTATGGTTGAAGGTTCAGTCTCTGTTTTAGCGGAGATCACAAACATTTCTTAGAGGCCAGAACTATAGATATACCAAGCAAGGACTTGAGAGGCAAGTGTACAACCACCCTTAGCTGAAAAGACAGTATGTTTTCCATGTGGCAAATATTGAGTTGGAATGATTGAAGTCCATAGAACATAGAAGATGAATCTATTGGATGCTGAATCATTTCTATTGTATTTTTAGTTTTGCTTAAGTGTGGTTGTATTTATGCCCTGGTTCTTGCCTGTTTGAAATCAGAAGTATCTATGTTTTTTTTATTTTTATTTGTAAATGAATAATAGCTAAGAAACTTTATGGATTTTAAGTGACCTTGGAAGTCTAATATATTGAATTTTTTAATGACTGGGAATCTAAAGGTATTGTGTTATATTATAATAGTAACCTGAGATATTAGTGATAAGAAAGAAATACAAATTATGTTTTGTTGGTGATGAATTTGTGTGAGGAGTCGTGTGATGTTTAGTTTTGTCAAATTGATACAAACTAAAGTAATGAATGTAGAGGAAACTTCATTTGAAGTATTAACTCTATAAAATGGGCCCGTTTGCCTGTTTGTGAAAGGTTTTTAATTGTCAATTTATACTGGACAACCCAACACATTATAGGACATACCATCTTCAGGCTGGTGGATTTGAGCTCTAAAAGAAAAGTAAATGAGCAAGTCAGACAGATCAAGCTAATAAGAAACATTCTTTTGGTTAGTTCATATTGTTGTTCCTCCTACAGGGTTGCAGAACCCTTTAGCTCCTTGGGTACTATTTCTAGCTCCTTCATTAGGGGCCCTGTGTTCCATTCAATAGATGACTGTGAGCATCCACTTCTGATATCTCTACCTCAATTGCTTCATCTGGCTTCCCCCAATAAGCTCTTGCCCTGACTTCCAGGAAGATGAACTATAACCTAAAAGGTAACAGAACACTTTTCTCCCAGTTTGCTTTCATCCGGTGTTTATCAAAATAACAAAAACATGAGGAGGAGGGCAACCACCTAGGAAGAATAGCAGTCTCAAGGAACTTGGACCCCTGAGATCTCTCAGACACTGAGCCACCAACCAGGCAGCATACACTAGCTGATCAGAGGCCCCTCAACATATGTACACTAGAGGTCTGCCTGGTCTGGCCTCAGTGAGAGAAGAAGTATCTAGCCCTTTAGAGACTTGGGGCCCCAGGAAGTGGGGAGGTCCGGGGGAGGTCTGTGGGGGGTAGTCATGTGTCAACCAAATTACACTTTTCTCGGTTACTTAAAAAGACAACCACTAATATTTCAGTATTTTAGTGTTTATCTATAAACATAGCTATTGTCTTGGGAGCTATTTATAAACAGCATGTTGTAGCAAAATATGAACTAGCAACTTTAATAAGTCATAACCTTACTGCATATTTGAAGGCTGAGGAAGTCCATTTCTATGTAGCCAGAAACAGCTCTGAATAAGGTTCTCTTCTGCACTGGTAGAGAAAAATCTTCTGAGTTGAACCCACCCTCGTACTCAAAACAGTTTAACTTCTTCTGAAATTTTCTGTATTCAAATACAATTATCTTGGGAATTTAGACCACAACTACTGAATTTTAGGGAAATAAATTCAGTCTACAGCAGCTGTATTGATCTTTGTTTAATCAAATATTGTCACAGTGGTGTATAATGATGGAGATAGCAACTAACAACTCATAAAGCTAATAAACAACCTCTTCAGACATGTTATATTCAATACCTGAAGGTTTATAGTATATAATTTGCAATATCCGGATATTGAACAAAGTGAGCTATATAGACCTCGTCTTCTATACCTGTGCTCTTTACCTTTGCCCTTGAAATTGTGGATTCCAGGCCAGTCTACCACAGTGCTATATTTACTTCTAGTATTAAACTAAAATTAAAAAGAAAGACAATGCAGAAGGCTTAGTATGTTTATAGGCCCTCAGAAAATTATGCCACAAAATAATCACATGCAATTTAGTTCCACTAATGCATATTTATGACAGATTTGAAGAAAAAGTGCAGAGTACCAAAATTCCATGACCATAAGACTTGGTCTCTGTTTCAAATGGGGGTTTAAAATAGATGAGTCCAGCTGCCTGATGAATATTTTGCTTTATTCCTTTGTAGAAATGTAAACAATTCAACCATAAATAAATGAACAAGCAACTTATAACTTTCTACTTTTCAGTCACTCTTTGCAGGGCATTGCACAATTGAATGACACTGGCGTTGGAACTATTTCTATATCGAGATATAAATGTTTTGAGAAAAGTTCATTATTAGTGGTTATTTTATTGCAAAACTAAATGATCTGAGAAAAATAATTTTATGTGTGCAATATAACTGATTTCTTTTCCATAGCAAGGATTCTAATCTTGATTGCTATTTTAGTGTTACATTTATTACATGATGCAATATAAAACACAAATATATTTCTAATTACTATACTGGAGAATAGATTTCCTTTAGTGTACATTACATTATTATTTTTTAGTCATTGGAAGCTAGGCAGGTTTGCATGCTAGATTTTTCTTTAAAAATCTACAAGTTTATTTTATGTATTTTATTTTTCTTCTTTGCTTTGGGATAGAGTTGTACCCTACTTCCCTCTTGCCTCAGCCCCCTGAGTGCTAGGAATATGACTGTTAAAACAGACCTTCAATGTGTAGTGTAGACATTTCCTGACTCTGACCTTTCACACCCTTATGTAGCCTATTTATTTATACAGTGTTTTTCTTTAATGACTTATAATCATTCATTGTGTCTCTCAATGATATAAGACTAGATTAATCTTAGTATTGGCACTAGTCATTAGGTGTTTTTTTGTTTGCCCATTAAAAGTTATTCTGAAAGCAACAAGAAATCAGCTGGTGGAATTTTCCAGGTATGTGGCATGTTAAATCATACTTAGCTTCTGGTAAATAGTAAATAGTGATAATTTCCCTTTTTTGTCAGATTTTGTTTTATCAGTTAATTCTATTTCTATTTCTCACCTCTGATACCTATTTTCATTCCATAGTTGATTCATTAAAGTTTTGAAATAAATTTTCTTGAAAATAGGATTCACCCCTCCATGTATCTGATTTGCGTCATGTGAGGGGGGGAGGGGCAAGAAACAAAACCGAATCCCTGGTTTCTCTGTCTTCACACTCATACCAATTTGAAATGATAGAGACTTGCCATGACTTACCGAGTTGGCTGTAATATGGATGACTTTCTTTTCCCAGAATTATGAGTGGTGCACTGAGTCCACGCAGAATCAGCACCACAGGACAATAATCCTTCACTACTTTAGATAGCACAGCACTTCGTTTTCTACAGATATTTAGAATTTTAGGATATTTTATCCCTTAATTCTCAACACTTCTCAAATGCATTCTATGTTGAACCTGAAATCACTTTCCCCTCTTTCTGCAAGCACAGTTTATTCTCTAAGAAGAAACCTGAATGTTTGTAAGGCTTGTTTTATATTTAAAATATTTAAATCTATTTTAAAATGGTAAATAAATCAAAATTATAAATATGAATGAGTACATTACAAGGTTTAATAATACCTAAAATAAGTTTAATATATCTATGACATAAAAATTTATTGTAACAGAAGTCAAAAGTTTTCCCTTAATTGTTTTAAATATGTATCATTATCTATTATAACACATCTGTTGAATAGTGCATCAGAACTTGTTATGCTTTGATATGTATAACAGAGTACACTTTAATAAATATTTCCCTATCTCCCCTCATTTCAACTCTAGGCTCACTCACACATACTTTTTAAGTTAACTAAATTTGATTTCTGTATTATCTAGGTCATCTCCAATTTATTATTCTTCCTATCCAGGGTTATTATTTCCTAATCTTTAGGAATATTTTGCTTGTCTTCATATTTTGTTGTTTTACTGGCTCTTTAAGATAACCTTTACCTTATTGATTTTAGAACTCTTCTATCGGTAAAAAAAGCTTAACAATAAAATTCCATGTAAAGTTTTTCCTGGTGTGTATGTGGGAGAAGAGTGGCTGTATTTTTTTCTCAACATGTTTTCAAAATTTTCACGCAATTCCTTTGAATTATGCTTTAATATTCTCTCCTTCAATATTATAATAATCATGAATTTTCTCCAATTACATATTCCTATAAATGTCTAATATATTTCAATTTTCTCTGAGAATATGCTCATTATTTAATAATTCTAGGTGCAGTATATTGAACAAAAGTCTACACATGAAAGAATTTATACAGGTATGTCCTAGTTGTCTTTTTTATTGCAGTTGTAAAACCCATGATGACCACAAACAACCTAGTAGGAAAAAGTTTATTTCAACTTATAGTGTATAATCTACAGTGAAAAAACATTTAAGCAGGAGCTTGAAAGTAGGAATTGAATTAGAGGTCATGGAGAAATGCTGCATACAGGCTTGCTACAACTTGCTCAGATACTTTCCTAAACAACCCTGGACCACCTGCCTAAAGTGGCACATCATTTACAGTGGCCTGGACCCTCCCACACAATCATTAATCAAGACAGTAATTACTTACTTCACAGGACACTCTGATTACTAGGCTAGGATTGTTCTTTCCAGGTATGTTTACATTTGTATGAAGTTGACTCAAATCAACCAACACAATATATACTTGCTTTTTTCTTTTTTTTTTCCTTTGATATTTTCTTCATTTACATTTCAAATGCTATCCCCTTTTCTAGTTCCCTCCCTAAAAGTCCCACAGACCACCCCCATGCCACCACTGGCCAAACCACCCACTCCTGCTTCCTAACCCTGGCATTCCCCTATACTGGGGCATATAATCTTTGCAAGACCAAGGGCCTCTCCTCCAATTGATGGCCACCTAGGCCATTGACTGCTACATATGCAGCTAGAGTTCTGTAGTATTTTTATGTTTTCTATTTTGTTGTTAAGGTGTGTGCTTGTATAGTTTTGTAAGTATTTCATTGGAAATTCTTGTATCAGTATTCATGGAGAAACTGGTCTCTAATACTCTTTGTTGGGATTTTATGTGGCTTACAGATCAGAGTAACTGTTGGTGATTAGGATTTTCTCAAGGAAATTTAACTACATTTTGACCAGAAATAATTAAAGGACTTTCTCTCATGTCATTTTCTTCCCGGCTTCTAAGATGCATGCATCAGTAAAAGTTACTGATATCTAAAGGCAGTTCAAAACTGAAATGAATAAGGATTTCCTTACCATAAGCTTGTTATACAAATTCACTTATATGCAAAAAATAAAAATAAAAAAAAATGTTTCCAGGAACACGACCATGATGCTTGCCCATTTAATTATGAAAATTTTTTCTGATGTTTCTTTGATGAGAAAAGTTATAGATTGCTTTACCAGACTACCTCTTTTAATCCCATTCCTCTATATAATGGAATGATCTGTTTGCCATGTACAGTTCTTTATCCTCCGTGAAAAAGATTGGGTTTGTCTTGCCAGAAGTTAAATCTACTACATCTATTTTGTACCACATGATTAATATCTGGCTCTCTATCAAAATCCCAATCATTTCTTTTGTATTTTCTCAAATGTCCTTAAATGCTTTTAAAGTTAATTGTGCTTAAGGAATCCCCAAGCCAATTCAGCCCACCTTATCATTTTGCTTTTATATGAGCATTTATATTTTACCCACAATGCTTTTAATTTCTGTTTCATTTTCCAGAATGTCATTTCAAAACTTTAAATTTTTCTTTGAGATGTTTTTGAAAGCCTGGAATTGCCTTGAAATTACAAATGTATTTTCTATGAACTTTGCTCTTTTTCATTATATACTGCTTACCTACAACCTCACCAAATACTACATGTATTGTCTAGCAATCGTATTTTCACTTAATTTGTATTTTTCAGTCAGTTTGGAAAAAGAAAAGCTCTTATGTCCTAAGGTAATCTGTTAATGCTCTTTCTTCTTCTAACTTTTGTTTGTTGGTTTTAGCACTTTGAAAAGTGCAGAAGTTTTTGTTATACTTCAGGAGTGAGTTTTCCTAGTAGCTGCTCACATAGAGCTAGAGTCCCTACTATGCCATACCCCTAACTTCTACTTTTCAAAAATTTCTGCATAGGCTGTTCTGTTCAGTGACATTTAATTATGCATTAATTGGGTTTACCCTTTGAGACCTGAAGATATTTGAGTTCCATTTCAACTGTTTTTATTTGGATCTGCAACATACTTCATACAATTAATTCTTATAGATTTAAAATGTCAAATTCTTCCTATATATTTCCAAGATATAAATAATCTCCCTCTTTTTTCTCCATTTTCTGCCCTGATTTGTTGCTTCCTCCCTTCCTTCCTCTCATTTATGCCTTTTATTATCATCAATAAACAGGAACTTAAGAGAAATGATGTCAGTTCCAAAAAAAAATCAACTTGAAATCTCTGTTTTATTCAAATAAAAGATAGAACAAAGACAAAAACCTCTTTTTAAATATAAGATTTTATCATTTAAATTATTTTAAACAATTATAATGAATTTTTATGCAGTGTGATGACCAAAGATTTTTAAAGAGACACCCAGTAGCTTATTCTTGTACTGAGCAGAACTGCTTCAAGCAGTTATGATGCACTAAGAAATTTCACTAAGAAACACTATGTTGGGATGATAAAAATCATTGCGACTGATAATCTAAAGAATTATCATGAATGGCTTTCTGTGGTTTTTGACTTTTTTTTTTTTTATTTTTATTTTATTTACAATTTTGTCATTGTCCCTACACCCAGTCCCCACTCCCACAGTTTCTCATCCCATTCCTCCTCCCTCTTGGCACCAAGAAAGCGCCCCCCCACACACACACACTGGGCCTCCCCCTTCCCTGGGACCTCAAATCTCTCTAGAATTAGATAAATCTTCTCCCACTGAGGCCAGACAGACAGTCCTCTGTTACATGTGTGCCAGTGGCCTCAGACTCAGGCTCTGGGAGCTCTCTGAGGTCCAGGTTAGTTGAGTCTGTTGGTCTTCTTATGGGATCATTCTCTACTTTAGCTCTTTCAATCTTTCCCCTAATTCAACCATAGTGGTCTCTAACTTCAATCCAATGATTGGGTCTAAGCATCTGTATCTGTTTCAATCAGCTATTGGTTGGGCCTCTCAGAAAACAGCCAATCTAGGCTCCTATCTATAAGCATATTATCGCATCAGTAGTAGAGTCAGGCCTTAGTGCCCCTCACCCCCATGCCCCATGAGATGGATCCTAAATTGGGCCAGATCCTGGACGACATTTCCTTTAGTCTCATCTCCATTTTTGTCCCTGCAGTTCTTTTGTCAGAAAAAAATTTGGGGTCAGAAATTTTGACTGTGGGTTGATAACCCAGTCCCTCCACTTGAGACCCCCTCTACCTACTGGAGCTAAACTCTTCGAGCACCTTCTTCTTGTTATTGGGCATTTTGGCTAAAGTCACCCTCATTGATTCTTGACAGTCTTTTACCTCCTGAGTCTCTGGCACTTTCTGGAGGATCCCCCTACCTTCCACCTCCTGTGGCTGCACATTTCTAATAATTATAATGGCCCTCTGGGATTCTCTCCTGTCCCCTCCCATACTTGATCCTGTTCCCATTTTCCCCTTTACCTCCCTTCTCCCCCATCTCTCCACATAGATCGCCCCCTCCCTCCCTCTGCCTGCTGTGATTATTTTCTTCTACCCTTTAAGTGGGATTGAAGCATCTACACTTGGACCTTTCTGCTTATTGTGTAGAGCCCTAATTTTAAAACTTCCCCAAAACCTGTTCCCTAGATCATTAGAAATGTGGCTAGTAAAGAGCCTTTGTTCTCTTAGGGCAGCTGAAGGTCTTTTGTTCCTCCACCTGACAGCTAGCTAGGCAATTATCTCAGTTGCCCCAGCTAGGCACCCATCTTCCTATGTTTGAGACTGAAAGAAAAATTCAAAGACTCAAGGCCAAACACTGTTCAGACTTAACAAAGCCTGCCCAGCCGCTAGGACTAACAAGGCCATAAAGATAAGAGAGCCCTGGCTGGGGCTGAGGGAGGGAGTGCCGGAGCCAGCCGGGGCTGTCAAGGTTAGCTCATAAACTCTGCCAAGGAGGCATCTCANCCNGGTTCACTCAGGGTCACACACTGACCAGAGGTGCCCCAGACTATGCCCCTGGCCTCTGGAATTCTGCCACTCCAGCTGGCGCACGCGTGCTATCTTGTTGCATTGTATGTTCAAATGAGCCAATCACTTGTGGCTGCACCAACTCTCCCCACCCCACCCTAACCCTATAAGAACCCCTTACTTCTGAGGGACTGGGTCGACTTCCTCTGTCTCCTGTGTGAGATAGGAGTCGGCCCGGGGCCTCGTTAAATAAAGTACCTCATGTGATTTACAGCGAGGTGTATTTTGAATTTCTGGGGACCCAAGAGGGTTCCCGACCAGAGGGAGTTCCTCCTTTCTGGGTCTTACAATTGCACTTCTTAAGGTCTGTAGATTGTATCCTAGCTATTCTATACATTTTGGCTAATATCCACTTATCGCTGAGTACATACTATGTATGTCCTTTTACGTCTGATTCATCTCACTCAGGATATTTTCTAGTTCCATCCATTTGCCTGCAAAATTCATGATGTCATTGTTTTTATTAGCTGAATAGTATTTCATTGTGTAAATGAACCACAATTTTCTGTAACCATTCTTGAGTTGAAGGACATCTGGGTTGCTTCCAGCTTCTGGCTATCACAAATAAGGCCACTATGAACATAGTAGAGCATGTATTCTTTAGGTATGTTGGAGTACTTTGAGTATATGCCCAAAAGTGGTATAGCTGGGTCTTCAGATAGAACAGTTTCCAATATTCCGAGGAACCAACAGATCAATTTTGAGCGAGGTTGTACCAGTTTGCAATCCCACCAGCAATGAGGGAGTGTTCTTTTTTCTCCATATTCCTGCTAGCATATGCTGTCAATTGAGTTTTTGATCATAGCCATTCTGATATGTGTAAGATAGAATCTCAGGGTTAGTTTCATTTGCATTTCACTGATTACTAAGGACTTCAATAACTGGTGCTCATCTAAATGGCAGTCTGTATGTAGAAGAATCAAAATAGATCTGTATTTATCACCTTGTGCAAAGCTCAAGGCCAAGTGTATCAAGAATCTCAACACAAAACCAGATAAACTAAATCTAATAGAAGAGGAAGTGGGAAAGAGCCTTGAACTCATTGGCATGGGGAGAAATTCGCTGAATAGAACACCAATGTCCCAGGCGCTAAGATCAACAATTGATAAATGGTAGCTTATGAAACTGAAAAGCTTTTGAAATGCAAAGAACACTGTCAATAGGACGAATTGGCAACCTACAAATTGGAAAAAAAAATTCTTCTGTAACTCTACATCGTTAAAGGAGGGCTGACATCCAAAATATATAAAGATGTTATCCTCCAAAACGTGAAATAACCCAATTAAAATGAGGAACAGAACTAAACAGAGAATTCACAACAGAAGAAACTCAAATGGCTGAGAAGAAATTAAGTAAATGTTCAAAGTTTTCTGTGTTTTAATGATGTTTTCTTACTATGTTAAGTAAGTTAATTTTAAATTCAAACATATTTCAGTCCTGAAACCATAAAGGCATTGTGTTATGAACCATAAAATAAATAAACAAAACACACACCATAAGCCTCAAGTTTACAGATGTGCGTGTGTGTGTGTGTATGTGTGTGTGTATGTGTGTGTGTGTGTGTGTGTGTGTGTGTGTGTGTGTGTGTGTTATAAGAAGGCCTTATAGAAGAAATAAAGACTATTCCAGAACAGCCAGGGATACACAGAGAAACCCTGTCTTGAAAAAAACCAACAAAAAAAATTTTAAAAAATAAATAAAGAATAAGGAGCCTTAAACATGTTCATATACACATAGGCACACAGTCATGCAAACACAGAGACCCAGACACAAACACAGACACTTGGAGGTACTCTTAAAGTCATAATTTCTGTATTATTCAAATACTCAGCCAATGAGCTTACAAGAGCACAAATGTAGCAGAATATTGACTCCTTTGTTTGTCCTCAGTGGGAAAGGATGTGTCTAATCCTGTAGAGACTTGATGCCCCAGAAAGGAGGAAATGGGGTAAATGGGCATTCTTTCAGGCAAAAGGAAAGGGATGGGATGAAGAACTCTGGCAGGGGGACTGGAAGGGGACAATTTGTCTTAGTCAGGGTTTCTATTCCTGCACAACATCATGACCAAGAAGCAAGTTGGGGTGGAAAGGGTTTATTCCGCTTACATTTCCATACTGCTGTTGATCACCAAAAGATTCAGGACTGGAACTCAAGCAGGTCAGGGAGCAGGAACTGATGCAGAGGTCATGGAGGGATGTTGTTTACTGGCTTGCTTCCCCTGGCTTGCTCTTATAGAATCTAAGACTACCAGCCTAGAGATGGCACCACCCACAGGGGACCTCTCCCCCTTGATCACTAATTGAGAAAATGACCCACAGCTGGATCTCATGGAGGCACTTCCCCAACTAAAGCTCCTTTCTCTGTGATAACTCCAGCTGTGTCAAGTTGACACAAAACTAGCCAGTACAATTGACCCCTTGTCAACTTGACACACAA
>NC_034611.1:44269728-44283937 GCF_900095145.1 Mus pahari
CACAGCACAAGGTACAACCTTGGCTATCTCTGGAACACAGCCTCTGTGCTCTCAGAAAACGCTTCCCAGAAGATGTCACCTCAATGATGCGGGTCTCTTCTTAATCACTGCTAAACTTTTAGCTCCAGCTAACCAGCATCAATAGTCCCAGTAATACAAAGGGTTCACTGTAGTAGTTCTGGTATCTTGTTAATCACAGCTGATTCTTCAGCCCCAGCTTACCAGAACCACAGAATCTTCACAATCCAAAATAGCAATGGCCCTGAAAAGAGTCTTTTAATTTTCCCTCTGAAATTTCACAAGCCAGGCCTCCATCTTCTGCACTGTTCTTAACATTATTTTCCAAGCTCCTACACAACATTTGACAGAGCTCTTAACACCAAATGGATCTTCTGGCCCAAAGTTCCAAAGTCCTTCACAGTCCTCCCCAAAATATGGTCAGGTTGTCACAGGAATACCCCACTATTCTGGTACCAATGGGATGTAAGTATATAAAATTATTTATATTGTTTTTTGAAAGTTAAAAGAGACATCTATCTCTCCAGAAAACTTAAGAATCAGGGATGTAAAACAAATTCTCCATATGGTCTCAGTGTGAGAAGGCTTTGTTAAAATTGTACACTTCAATCTCAGTATTGACTTTCTGAGAAAGCAAAGCTCTAATGAGCACAGATTTAACACTAAAAATAGAAAACTCATGGAGACAATATTGTATTTTAAAAGGCAAGATTAAGCTGGGCTGTGATGGTGCATGCCTGCCTTTAATCCTAGCACCTGGGAGGCAGAGGCAGGCGGATTTCTGAGTTCGAGGCCAGCCTGGTCTACAAAGTGAGTTCCAGGACAGCCAGGGCTATACAGAGAAACCCTGTCTCGACCAACAACAACAACAACAACAACAACAACAAAAAGCAAGATTAGAGTTATAAATAGGTGTGAGATATAAAAGGAATTAATTTAATGAAATAAAGGTTTAAGAACATGGTTACCTATGAATTGTAATTTTGCTTACTACCACCTAAATGTATGTATAATTTTTCAAATATAGCAAAATTTCTAGGTATTTTATTCATGGAAATTGCACCAAGTTAGACTGATTTCTTCCTTTTTCCCAAATCCTATTCATAGTGGTTTTATTCATAACTGCCAGAACCATGAAACCATGTGTATGTTTCTTAACAGAAGAATTGAAAATGAAAATTTGGTACATTTACACAATGGAATATTACTCCACTATTAAAAATAAAAGAAAACATGAAATTTGCATGTAAATGTATGGAACTAGCAAAAATAATCCTGAGTATGGTAACCCTGAATAAGAAAGATAAATATGCTACGTATTTGATTATTCATAGATATTAGCCATAATAACTAATAATCAAGCTACAATCAATAGAACCAGAGAAGTTTGGTAAAGAAGCAGTCTGAGGGTAGATTGAGGCATGAATCTTCCTGAAAGGGATAAATAGAATAGTTTATATGGGTTGAGTGTGGCAGGTGGTGTCAAGGTCAATGGGCATCAAGTCGTGGATAATGAGACAGAAAGAGCGAGTACAGTGACAGATGGCTGGAACTGAAGACATTTAGGAGGTTTAGGGCAGAAACCTGGTATAGAAGAAACTTCCTGAAATCTATGAAGGTGATACTAATGATGACTCCTAATGGAGATATTCAGTCCCAACTGGTTATCTCTTGTCATCAAAGGTGACAGAGGACCTCAGAAGAACAAGCTTCTCTGAATTAAAGAATCAATGTGTATATGAGCTCAGAGAGATTGCAGCAGCAAGCACTGGCCCTAAATAAATCTATACTACCATCTCTGTGCACATATTACCAATTAGCTTAGTATTTCTATGGAACACCTGACTATGAGAACCTACGGATCTCTGAGTCTTGTGGCTGCTCTTGGGACTGTTTTAGTTCTGCTGGGTTGTCATGTCCAAGTACAATTTAATACTTTTTGCTTCATCTTATTATATTTTACTTTGCCATGCTTGGTTGTTAACTCAGAGAAGCTTATTCTTTTCTAATGAGAAACAGAAGAGGAGTGAATCCAGAAGGGACAGCAGGTGGGAAGGAGAACTGGAAGAAATACAAAGGGGAAAATACAACCAGAATATATTATATGAGGAAATCATCTATTTTCAATAAAAGGAAAAATGAAGAAAACATTTTAAGCTATTTTACAAAAATAATAAACTGCATTATAAAAACGAGATGTTAAGACTATGCATAGAAAATGAAATTCAAGGGATGCATGACAATTGAAAAATTAGTGCTAAAGCAGTTTTGATCCATTGAATACTTTATAAATAAGTCTTCTGCAGCTTAATTTCATATTGATTTTTATGTTATAGTTTGTGCCATTCTATATCTATACTTTTACCTCTTGACTCCTCTTGAATTCATTCTGTTGTAAGAGTCATTTGATGCCATGAGAGGTAGCTGTTCTTTAGTTATGCTGGTACATATAAAATTCCAGTGATGATTTTGCCAAAGTTATCTATTTCTCTATCACTGAGATTTAACCGTGGACTTTATTGGCATTCCTAGGGACTCAGGGTCCATACAGTGTTTTTATGAACTTATTCTAACTTTTGTTTGTTAGTTTGTATAACTAGGCACCACTGTTAATATTAATTTTTAAAATAGATTGGCTTGTGCAAAAAAAGACTTTACCAAGTAATAACTATGAAATGCTTATAATTAAAATAAAAAAGGCTACTATAGATATTATACAGCTCATTACTTTCTTTTAATTTTCATTATTTATTTCAATTTATTTTCATTAATTTATTGATTCAGCAAACCCTCTCCTTCAAGTCCTCTCTCACAAAGGTCCTTACTCCAACAAGGCAATCCTCTGCTACATATACAGCTGGAGCCATGGGACCCTCCATGTATACTCTTTGGTTGGTGGTTTAGTTCCTGGGAGCTCTGGGGGTACTAGTGGGTTTACATTGTTGTTCCTTCTATGGGGCTTCAAGCTCTTTGAGATCCATATTCTCCACTGCTTGCAGTCTTAGAGACAGTCACTGACATAGACTCCCTGGGGCCTCCGGGGATCTCAGATCTCATGCATGTCCTAGAGGTGCCAACTCTCAGCCTGTCACCAATTTTGTTTCTCTCTCCTGATCTCCACATACCTGATTTCACTGTCCACTCCTGCTCCCCTCCTCCTCCCCTCTGTGGTCTACTTCCCTCCTTTATTCACCTCTGATATCTATTTTATTTCCCCTAATGAGAAAAATTAAACCATCCTCCCTTGGTCCCTCCTTATTATCTAGCTTCTTTGGGACTATGGATTGTACAATGTTTATCCTGTACTGTATCTCTAATATACCCTGATAAGTGAGTGCATACCAAGAATTTCCTTTTGGGTCTAGCTTACCTCACTCACAATGATGTTTTCTAATTCCATTCATTTGCTGGCCAAATTTATGATATCCTTGTTCTTAATAGCAGAGTCGTATTCCATTGAATAAATGAACCACATTTTCTGTATCCATTCTTCTGTCATGGGACATCTGGGTTGTTTGCAGCTTCTGGTTATCATAACCAAGGCTGCTATGAACATAATGGGACATGTTCCAGTGTTGCCTGTTGGGGCATCTGTTGGGTAAACCCGCAAGAGTGATATTGCTGGGTCTTCAGGTAGATCTATTTCCCATTTTCTGGGGGACCTCCAGATTGATTTCCAGAATGGTTGTGTCAGTTTGCAATACCACCAGCAATGGAGGAGTGTTCCTCTTTCTCCACACCCTTTCCAACATGTGTTGTTACCTGAGCTTTTGATTGTAGTCATTGTAATTGGTATAAGGTGAATCTCAGAGTCATTTTGATTTGCATTTCTCTGAACACTAGGACTTTGAACATCTCTTTAGGTGCTTATCAGCCATTTAAGATTACTCATTTGTGAATTCTCGATTTAGTTCTATAACCCAATTTTTGACTGGATTGTTTGGCTTTATAGGTCTTAGCTTCTTGAGTTCTTTATATATTTGGGCTATTAGCCCTCTATCAGATGTGGGGTTAGTGAAGACTTTTTTCCCAATCTGCAGGTTGCTGATTTGTCCTATTGACTCTGTCCTTTGCCTTACAGAAGCTGTCCAGTTTCTGAGGCCCAATTTATTAATTCTTGATTTATTAATATCAAGAATTAATTGGAGCATGAGCCATTGGAGTTATGTTTCCCACGGTGCCAGTGAGTTCAAGGCTCTTTCCCACTTTTAATTCAATTAGATTCAGTGTATCTTGCCTTATTTTGAGGTCCTTGAGTACTTGAATGTCTAATAAGAATATTGAGACAACTAAAGAAAATCAAAGGGATACAAATTGGAAAGGAAGAAGTTAAAGTACCACTATTTGCAGATGATATGATAGTATATATATAAACAACCCCCAAAATTCTATGAGAAAACTCCTACAGTTGATATACACCTTCAGCAAAGTGGCAGGATACAAAAATTAACTCAAATAAATCAATATCCTTCCTTTATACAAATGATAAATGAGCTGAGAAAGACGGTACAGAGACAACATCCTTCCCAATAACCAAAAATATCAGAATATCTTGTTGTAACACTAACTAAGCAAGTGAATGACCAACAAGATAAGAACTTCAAGTTTCTGAAGAAAATAATTGGAGATGATATCAGAAAGTGGAAAGACCTCCTATGCTCATGAATCAGTGGGATTTATGTAGGCTAAATGCCCATCATACCAAAAGCAATCAATGCAATTCTCAAAATCCTTTCAAAGCACTTGCTAGCAAACATGTGGAACAAGATGAATACTCCCACATTGACGCTGTGAGTACCAATTTATACAACCACTCTGAAAATCCACTTGGTGGTTTCTCAGAAAATTGGCAATAGCTCTACCTCAATACCTAGCTCCACCACTTTGTACTTTCTATAACACATGTAAAACAGGAAAAATCTTCAAATTCTGAAAAATATTAATTCACAAATTAATGAAGAAAATATTGGGAAAACTTATGTAAAAGAAGGTAAATAATGCAATATGTAATCTCATGGATGGTAAACTTTGAAATGACTCTTATGTTCAATTTGGAATCACATGTTTATATAGATGTTTATGTTTCCTAAACCTACTTAATTCTATTAGCCGGCTCCTCTTCATGATTATGTTGACCCAAACAACAGAACTCAATGTCTAATATAGTTCTAATATTGAAATGTTAGATTTAAATTACTGTGTGCCCTCCAGATGCATGAAATAGAACCCAATTAGTTGCCTACAAATATAAGCTTTTCATTTAGGAAACCACAACTTGTTCATTATTCAGTTAACTGATTTTGCTCATACTTTGACTGGATTAACTTTTCTAGGATGACTGAGGGTTTATCTGCATTTTCCAGGAAACCCCAAATTAAAAGCTAGCAAACTAATTCTACCCAATTCCACTCTTCTCTCATTCCTCAGCAGTCTTTTTATTGGTGTTCCGTGGTGCCTGATGCCTAAGGCACTCAGTGAGTAAACAAGCTTTCAGACAGCACTGAATGCTCAGAAGTACAATTAGCCGCAGTCTGTGATGAAAACGTATAAAAATAAATATATTTTAAAATATAAAGTTTTATTCAACTTTAAAAAATTTTATCAGTTGCTTACTATCAAGACAAACTGTCAAATCCATAAGTAAATAATTGAACTTCAATTAAATATGTATTTTATATAGAGTTTGACAATTTCATTGTCTGTGTCAATAATTAATATGGTCAAATTTTATCAAATTTTGTGAGGTTTTTAATTGATAATATGAAAGGAATATTAACTTGTACATGAACATTTTGGGTTGTTTTGATCAAATTTTATATTTTTATGGAAAATATATACAACATAATATCCTAAACAAAATACTTTCCTTTGTATGGTAGTTACTGACATAATCAATACTTATATTTTAGGCAAGAGTGTTAGACTGTGGTTCACTAAAAACTTACATGCCAGTCATAGTTGATAAATATTTTCCCTTCATGCGTGAAACCAACTTCTAGGTTACATAATGATTGCTATGTCTTTAACTATTTTATGTTAGATATGTGCTACCAAGTCTAAATGACAGTTATAGAAACATGAAGAATGAACTTTTGTTCAATCAAGAGGTATACCTAAATATCGTTAGGATGTAACTTGGTTAATAACATGTGACAGTTTTATTAGGCTCCAATATTGTGTGTTTACTTCAGTAATGATTTCATGTAAACTTATAAAAAAAAAATTACTTGTGAGACTTTTCAGTGTTCAATCCAGCGAAGAGTTCCTAGGCTTCCTGTTGGGTTGCGGGGATCCAGAAAAAAAATTACAATGATTATATGCATATAAATCATTTTACCACATTAACTATATTGCATCATTTCATGAAATAAAATCTGGAACCTTACAATATTATTACAAAATATCAAAATTATGTAAAATATTGATATTGTTTAAAGTAAATATATTCTAGCTGTAAATAATATTGATTAAAACAAAGTTTTATAAATTGAAACACAGAAATTGAAATTTAAGCACATATCCATTGTTGCTTTCAGAAAGTTTACTAGATAATATAACACTAAAGAAACAAATGGACTTGAAAATTCATGAACAAATCAAATTTAAATAATAATAATAACCAAAGAGATGTGGTATTAACATTAGAGGTGTGTAAATAGATTCAGATATGCCAATCCCACTGCAAGTCTGAAAGAAACTTGGAGGTAGTGTTTCCTCCTATTATTTTGCATGTCCTAATAAACCAGGAAGCTCACACAACACACAGGGTTTTACTGTGGTTGAAGATCTCATTTGTAGTATTTGAGTTTACAGCTTTATAAGAAATATTTATTGTCCAATATCTTCGAATCTCACAGTAATAAAAGACTAGAATTAGTTTTTTTGAAATATTAATCTTCAGAATTTTGGCCACTGGGTCTAAAAGAAATTAGGCCTAGACTCCAAGATCATTTATTCATTGTTACTGAAAATATCTACCCCAACAGATCCTAGCAGAGATTTTAGTACTAATGGAGATGTTATATGAGTGTTTTCTAGTCAGTGGAACGTGGCCAAAATAAAAACTATCAATCATTAATGTGTAATTATAAACAGTGAGGCTTAACATTCTGCTCATCCATATATAAAGCACTGTTTGTTGAAGATGCTGTCTTTTTTCCTTTATCTTTTTTTAAAAGTTATTTTGTTTATTAAGCCAGTCATTCCCCCCCACACACACACACTCAGTCCCCACTCTTATAGTTTCTCATCTCACTCTTCATCTCCCTTGTCCCTGAGAGAGCCCAACTAGGTCTCCCACTTTTCTAGGGCCTCAAGTCACTCCACTTTTTCTATTTTCTATTTCTGACCTCTTTACCAAAAATCAGGTGTCTAAAAGAAAAAGAATATTTGTCTTAGTCATCAACTTGATTCCATTGATCAATGAGTTTGGTTTTGTGGTAAAACTACCCAGTTTTTGTTTGTTTGTTTGTTTTGATTTTTGTTTTTTGGATTTTTTTTGCTATTTCTTTGTATTGTAAATTGAAATTAGATATTGTGTTATCTCAACACATTGTTTAACTATCCTGAGAACTTGGTATTTCCATCTAAACATGAAAAATTACCCTTTCAAGATCTGTAAATAATTGTATTTATAAGTTTAATGGTGATTGCATTCAAACTGTAGACTGTGGTTGAGGGACTAGCAATTTTTATTATGCTAATCTTACTGATCCTGATCAATGAATATGGGAGTTTTCCCAACTTCTTACATCTTCTTCAATTTCTTCAATAACTTTAACTCTATATTATACAATCGTTCACTCACTTGGCAAAAGATTCTCCCAAGATAATTTATACTGTTTAACACTATTGTGAAAGGTGATGTATCTGTTACCTTGTTCTCGAAATAAGAGTAGCCTTATCTATAGTCAAGCTACTGGTTTTTGTGAGTTAATTGTGTATTTAGCTACTTTTCATTAAATGTTTCTCAGTGGTAAGAATTTGTGGTAGGATTTTTTTTTTTTTGAGTCTCTTATAATCTATGTTATCATCTAAAATAAAGGAAGTTTTACTATCCTAACCTGTCACCTGTTTCTGTATAACTGGCCTGATAATAATGCTTCATCACCCCCCCTATGCATATCTATCTATCTGTCTGTCTGTCTGTCTGTCTGTCTGATTCTCTCTGATTACCTAATTTTCCTCATTATCTCATTAGTTGGACATATCCTACCTACTTCTAACTCATTCTTTCAATCTTTGTCTGATTTTTTCACTTTATCTTCCCCTAAATTGGACTTCACTTTCAAACATGGCTACTTCCTTGTATAAACTACTGTGAACTTCTTCATTAAGTATTAAAGATATGTACTAAAGATGGGTCAGTATTCCAGCCAGATCAGACTATGATAAAGGGGCATGTCTATAATCTGGCCAAATCATATAGACATAAAAGGTCTTTGGATATGATTACTTGCCAAAGCTGCCATGTGGCTCAATTAGAGAGCTGTAACAAAGCATTGAGTTCCTGCATTTAACATGTAAAACCCAGAATTTAAGTTAATCTAAAGTCCTAACAATGTGAGTACACTTAATTCTATGGAGAATTTCTGTATTAGCTGGCATTATGTCAAACTGACAAAAACAAGAGTCTTTAGAGGTTAAGGAGCCCCAACTGAGAAAATGCCTCCATAAGATACAGAAGTATAACATTTTATTAATCAATGATAAATGGGGAAATGTCCAATCCATTCTAGGTGCTATTATGAATAAAGATACTATGAACATAGTTGAGCAAGTATCCTTTTGATATGGTCTATCATTCTATGTGTATATATTCTGAAGAATGATATAGCAAGGCCTTAAATTACATCAATTCTCAATGTTTTTGAGAAACTACCATATTCTTTTCCAAAGAGTTTGTAAATATTTGTACCCCCAGCAACAATGGTGGAGTGTTCCCCTTGCTCCACATCCTTAACAGCACGACCTATCTCTTGAGTATTTGATCTTAGAGCTTCTGAGCAGGTGTAAGATGGAATCTCAGAGTCCTTTTCATTTGCAATTCCCTGATGGTTAATGATGTTGAACATTTATTTATGTACTTCCGAAGTGGAAATTTCTGGTTTCATTGAAGAACCATTTGTGTCATTTGATGTTTTCCTGGAAACTGTCTTATGAGAGAATTTTTTGCTGAAACAGACACGTGAGAGGATGATTTGCTGAGAACAAACCCATGATGCTTGTCTAGAAGCTGCCTGGGGAAAGGGCATGGGATGTTTTGTTGAAGTGCACGCTTGAGAGGACATGTGATGTTTGGAAAGAGTGTAACCCAAAAGACAGTGATCAAAGCTCTGGCACCTTTTCACCTTGCTATACTTCATTGGATTTCACAGACACTGGTATTCACTGAAGATGCTCTGACATTGGTTCACCTTGATTTCTTCTCTGATATTTGTTTTGCTTGTAGTAACTTTGTAGAGAGAAATGCACCAAAGAACTTCTGGTGATGCTCTTGCTGCTACTTGATGCTTCTGCAGATTTATGCCAATCAACAGAGCATGAACTTCTGATTTGTGTTTGGTCCTCTAGCCCACCACTCACCAGAGGTATTGCAAAAGTAAGGTTAAAAGTAATAGTTCTTTGGGGCCATTCCAATTATTGTTATTCTTGGTCCTTCTACTAGCAAACACCAAACATGAATCAGCAGCTGCAGTTCAGTCCACTTGGTGTCACCAAGGGCAGTTGAATCCAGGAGAAGCTTCACGGCTTGCCAACCAGCCCTTGTCTGTGGAAGTGGCAAGAAGTGACAGAAACCTCATGAAAAGTTCATTGGCAACTTTCCCTTTAAGAAGTCACCCAACTGAGCAAAATGCAATGTAAGGAAAACGAATACATGGATATTATCAGCAAAGACTAAGTAGGCAAAGCAAGGCAAACCAAAGTTCAAGCTCCCATTGTCTGTGGAGTCATATTTATATTCCTTCTAAACCCTAAGCATCCTTTCTTTTGTTGGCTCTAGCAAAATATCATTTTACCTCTTCTGTTTCAACTAAGTATTCTTTCACATATCTCCTCTAGCAGTACATTCTTTCACCTGTGTATCCTAGTAAAGCATCATTTGACATAACTGACTTTCAAAAAAAAAAAAATCAGAAATTTCCTCTTCAATTTACTACATTTTTTGAAATAGAAGCTTGTTAATGTCCAGTTTCTTGTTGAGATTTTATATATTTTGGATATCAGCCCTCAGTCAGATATGGGGCAAGTGAAACTCTTTTCCCATTCCGTAGACTGGTCTTTTTTCCTTTTGATTCTATCCTTTGCCTTGCAGAAGATTTTCATTTTTATGAGGTCCCATTTATTATTTTTTATCTTAGTGACTATGATATTGATGCTCTGTTCAGAAAATTACCTCTTGTGCAAGTGTATTCAAGGATATTTCCTCAATTTCCCTTCTATCAGGTTTAGTATGTGTGGCTTTATGTTGAGATCCTTAAACCAGTTAGACTTGAGTTTTGTGCATGATGAATGTACGAATCTATTTCCATTCCTTTCCATGCAAACATCCACTTAGATCAGCACCATTTATTGAAGATGCTTTCATTTTTTCAAATTGTATAATTTTTACATCTTCCTAATATATCAGGTATCCTCAGGTGTGTAGATTTACTTCTGGGTTTTCATTTTGATTCCATTGATCAACTTGTCTGGTTTTACACCAATATCATGTATGTTTTATTATCATAGTTCTGTAATATAGCTTGAAATTAGGGATGGTGATACTTCTAGTTAAATGTGAAAGCATTCCACTTCTCTTCTTCTTTATCAGCTTTAGACGTTCCCTGTTAAAATTGTTGGGATCACTTATATATGCTCTCCTATCATCTGAAAATAGCAATACTTTGACTTCTTCCTTTCGCGTTTGTATTGCCTTGAACTCCTTTAGTTGTTTTATTTTTCTATCTAAAGTATAGAGTTATTATATTAGATAGATAAGTAGACAGTCTTGTCTCTGATTTTAGTGGGATTACATTAGGTTTCTATCCATTTATCTGGTAATGACTGTAGGCTTACTATATATTGCCTTTATCATGTTTAGACCTAACTTTTTTACCCCTGATCTCTCCAAGACTTATATCATGAATGTGTTTTTTATCAAAATGCTGGATTTTGCTTTTAAGTATCTAATGAGAGGTCCCCCCTTCAGTTTGTTTATATTGTGAATATCATTACAGATTTTTATATGTTGAATGATCCCTGAAGCTCTGGTTTGGAGCCTACTTGATCATGGTGGATGATTTTTTTTATGTGTTCTTGGATTTAGCTTGTGAGTGTTTTATTGAGTGTTTTTAAATCAATTGTCATGAGCTTAATTGTTTTGTAATTCTCTTTCTGCAGTGCTTGTGTGGTGGGGGTACAGACAGACAGAGACAACATAAAATGAAATTGGAAATGTTCTCTCTCTGTTTAAGTACAAATTTGAGAAGTGGTATGAGGGGCAGTGGGCTGTGATAAGCAACCTCATTTCTTGTTGGTCTATGTTGGAAACCTGGTGACCCTGCAAGGGATAACCCTGCAAGACATGGGAGGTGTTTTACCATACTCCTGGACAATAAGCTTCTGACACAAGGCTGCAGCTCTCTATAATCTTGTGACCATCAGTCACATAAGGACAATGCCCAAGCCCCTCCACAGGTAGAGGATGTGTGGTCACATAGCCTCAAGATAGATCTGCATTGTAATGAGGTACTCAAAAGCCTGGAGGCTTAACCAGTAAACTTCTCTTCCCAGATACTCCTCTGCAGAAGGTATTTAACCCCAGGCCTGCCCTGAGAAAGTGGGGTATGATTTTACTCATAGTCACTCTCAGCCATGACAATAAATGCCTTAAAAACATGAACTCCCTGTTTTCATAGGGATCTGCCATGGGGAAAAGTAGAACAGGTCTTTGTCTGAAGATCTGGTTTAATCTCCCACAGAAGGCCTCTCAGTGCTCCCAACCATGGCCTCCACCAAGCCAATTGCCCTCTGACCACACTGAGGACTCTCCTCCCTGCAGCTCTCAGCAGGATGATTTTCCCCTTCAGCCCTGAGTTAGAACCAGCCTGTTGGCCCCCACTTTGTTCTCAGCTCTTCCTGACTCCCAGTGCCTCATGGGTGCCCAAGAGTCTGAGAACCTGACTTCCCCAGCCTCAGAGTGGGCACAGGGACACCTGGGTTGGCCCAGAATTCCCCAGGGACCTCAGACTGCACTCTCTTCCCCCACAGAGGTGTCCAGTGGCTTCACATAGCCTGACACCTGCCCAGAACCAGCCTCGGGAAGCAGTCAAAAGTCCCTCGTCCTGCTTCCATCAGTTCCTCAAGCTCTTTCACAGAGTGGACACAGGACACCCAATAACCCTACAGTGGTATTATGTCTTTTTTTGTAGATTCTTCGAAAAATTAAAACCATGTGCCTGTAGGTTTTTTGATTGTTTTGTTGGTTGAGAGATTTAATGAATGCTCATATTTCCTTATGGGTTATAAGTCTATTTAACTTGCTTATCTGATCTTTAAGGTTGTTTACAAGTATCTATTAAGAAAACACGTAGTTCTTTTACAGTTTTTGATTTTGTGTTTTAAGTATGGCCTAACAATTTCATTTCCTTGGTGTCTTTTGTTACGTCTGCTTTTATTTTCTGATTTCGTCACTGCCATCCCATATACATTAAGCAATCCTAGACACTATTCTGGATGCCAAAAAGTGCCTGCTGACAGGAGCTGTCTCCTGAGAGGTTCTGTCAGTGCCTGACAAATACAGAGGTGGATGCTCTCAGCCAACCATTAGACTGAGCTCAGAGTCCCTAGTGGAAGAGCTAGAGAAAGGCACAAGGATTTGAAGGGGTTTGCATCTGCATTTGTGGAACAACAATATGAACCAACCAGTACCACCAGAGCTCCCACGGACTGAACCACCAACCAAATAGTACACTTAGAGGGTCCCATGTCTCTATGTAGTAGAGGATGATCTTTTTGGTCATCAATGTGCGAAGAGGCATTATGTCCTGTGAATATTTGATTCTCCAGTGTTTGGGAATGCCAGGACCAGGAAGCAGGTGTGGATGGGTTGGTGAGCAGAGCAAGGAGGGAGGGAGAGGGGCTTTTCAGAGGTAAAACAAGGAAAGGGGATAACATTTGAAATGTAAATAAAGAAAATATCTAAAAAAATTAAAAGAACTGAATAACAAGAAATGACCTTACACCTAATCTTATCAAGATGATAGAGGCACTTAAAGAGGAAATCAACAAATCTGTTAAAAAAAAAATCCAAGAAAACATAATCAAATAGTTGAGTGAAATGAAAAAAGCACACAAACAGTTTAAGACTAGAAAATGAAAATAGAAACAGTAAAGAAAATATACACTGAGGGAATCCTGGAGATGGAAAATCTAGGTACTTAAATAGGAACTACACATGTAAGTATCAAGAACTGAATACAGAAGATAGAATCTTAGGCTTAGAAGATACAATAAAAGAAATTGATACATTTGCCAAAGAAAGTGTTAAATCTAAGAAAATTCTTAACAAAAATAATCCAGGATTTCTGGTACACTATGAAAAGTTAAAACCTAAGAGTATTAGAAATAGAAGAAGCAGGTTCACACTTCAAAGGCCCAATAAAATATTTTAAACAAAGTCATAAAAGAAAATCTCCCAAACCTCAAGAAAGAGATGACTATAAATATATTAGAGGTTTACAGAACATAAAATAGATTAGATATCAAAAATTCCCCACCATATAACAATCAAAACAGTAAATTAGAGAAAAGAGAAAAATATTAAAAGATGCAAGGGAAAATGGCCAAACATCATATAAAGGCAGACCTATTAGAATTACATCTGATTTCTCCACAGAGAGTCTAAGAGATAGAAGAGCCTAGACAGATGTCTTACTGACGCTAAGAGACTACAGATACCTGCTTAGACTACTACACATAACAAAACATTCAGTCATGACAGATGGAGAAAACAAAATATTCCATGACAAAATCAAACTTAAACACTAGCTATCCACAAATATAAGCCTATATAAGATACCAGAAGTAAAATTCAACCAAGGAGGTTAACTTTACCCAAGAAAATATAGGAACTAAGTAAATTCATACCTGATAAACCAAAAGAAGAGAAACATACACACAAACACACACACACGCACACACACACACA
>NC_034611.1:44284027-44293898 GCF_900095145.1 Mus pahari
AGAGAGAGAGAGAGAGAGAGAGAGAGAGAGAGAGAGAGAGAGAGAGAGAGACTACCACTATTATTATCAATAGGAATTAACAATATTTGGTCATTAATAGCTCTCATTATCAATGGACTGAATTCCCAGTTAAAAATATGGACTAAAAGAATAGATATGAAAACAAGATCAATAATTTTCCTGAATATAAAAAAGATATCTCAATACAAAAAATAGAATTATTTCATGGCTGAAAAAAGATTTTCCAAGCAAATTGGCCCAAGAAGCAAAATGGAATAGCCATTCCAATATCAGAAATATATACTTTCAACCAAAATTGATCAAAAGATATATGGAAGGACTCATCATATTTATGAATGCAAACATTCACCAAGATGAAGTTTCAATTCTGAACATCTATGCTCCAAATGCAAAGGCCCTCACATTTGTGAAAAAAACATGAAAGCTTAAGTATTACATCAAAGCCCACAGATTAATGGTGGGAAACTTTACCACCTCATACTCAAAAATGAAAAAGTAATCTAGAGGGAAACTAAACATAGAAATAATGGCATTAACATATCTTATGATTCAAATGGACCCAAAAGATATCTATGGAACATTTCACCCAAACACAAATGAATTTTTCTCCTTCTCAGCAAATCATTGAATCATATCCAAAATTGACCATATATTCAGTTACAAAGAATGTCTCAGAAGATGCAAGAAAACTGAAATAACTACATGTCAGACCACCATGGACGGGACCTAACTGGACTTCAACAACCACAGAAATTACAAACTCATGGAAACTGAACAACCCTCTACTCAATGACTACTGGATCAAGACAGAAATAGTAAAAGAAATTCAGAAATTAAAGAGTTTTTAGAATTGAATAAAAATAAAGGCAAAATACACCCAAACATATCTGACACAATTAATGCATTGCTAAGAGAAAAGTTGATAGCAATAAGTGCCTTCACACAGAAATTAGTGAGATACACAAATTGCTTTGAGAAAATTCTTTGCCTGTTTTCAAAAAGTGAATCTTCCTCCCAAAATGATACTGCCTAAAAGCAAACACACACACACACACACACACACACACACACACACAAACACCGAGAGAGAGAGAGAGAGAGAGAGAGAGAGAGAGAGACAGACAGACAGACAGACAGACAGACAGACAGACAGACAGACAGACAGACAGAGACANAGAGAGAGAGAGAGAGAGAGAGAGAGAGAGACAGACAGACAGACAGACAGACAGACAGACAGACAGACAGACAGACAGACAGAGACAGAGAGACAGAGAGAGAGACAGAGAGACGATTTAAATGTATGAAAAGATTCAGCGCAGACCACAGGGGTGAGAGGACAGAAGAGAAGGAAAAGTACTTGTCAGTCAGATAAAATAATAGATTCATTCACCTCAGTAACATCTACTATGAATTATTTATTTTTAACTGTTGTCTAAAATATTTTATTTATTTTGTATGGACATATGTGAACTCATATCATATCTAATATGTGGATTTCAAATGACAACTTGCAAAAGTTGGTTCTCTCTATCCACTATGGGAATCTTGGAAACTGTCTTCAGGTCATCAGACGTGACAGTAAGGCCACTCACTGAGCCATCTGTCTAACACTGGAATAAAATTTCTTAAAGCAGCTTCATAAAGTCATTAATATGCAATTGAGTGGCACATCCATCAAATATAAACAATTACAGATTTATTTTGGTGGAAGTTCCATGGAGGCATAAGTGAAGAATACTCTGCAGCACTTGTGTCCAAGAGCTCCACTACATAGCAAGTAACTGTTCTAGTGACATGGTAAATATTTAAGTATTATAAAAGCTTTTCGAATTATCCAAGAAAATGAGCATACTATTGTGTTGCTTGCTAATCTATACAGTTGCAAGACATGTGACGATATTATAACAGATATAAAGCAGTGGGAAATAAATGAACAGTAATAGAACCAAGCCATTCTAGTATATTCTAATAATATTAATATTAATACAAAATGTATTATACTAAATTAATAAGTTTGGTATTTAACAGTACAATTCCTCATGTCTTTTTTAATACCTGTACTTTATTTTTAATCATTCCTACATTTTTATTGTGTATTTATCACCCTATACCACCCAGTGAAAGCCATTTTCTCCATTATTTCTATTCCCTTTACCAGATGATGCTTGTTTTGATGTTCTTGATTCTATTGCTCCCGCAGTTCACTACCTCAGCATACTCCCTTTTACTTACCTGGATACTGCAGTTACTGTAGAATGTATATCCATATCTGAAGATTTAAAGCTAGGAGCCTCTTATAAGGGAACATATGATGTTTTAGCTTTTGACGGGGGATTACTTTCCTCAATATTTTTGTTTTCTAGTTCCATCCACTACCACGTAAATTTCAAGACTACATTTTCTTTTATACCTGAATGGTTTTCCATTTGTGTTTCTCTCTCTGAGTGTGTGTGTGTGTGTGTGTGTGTGTGTGTGTGTGTGTGTGTATCTTTGTCTGTGTGTGTATATCACATTTTCACTAATACACTCATTGATTCAAGGACTTCTAGGTTATTTTAAATACTAAGCTGTTATAACTAGGGAATCTATGAACATTTCTGAGCAAATAGTATTAAAGTATGGTGTTGAGTCCTTTGGAAACATGCAAAGAATGATATAGTTCAGTCATATGGTAGATAAATTTGTTTTTAGTTTTTATTTGTTTGTTTTTGTTTGAGAATTCTCTATTTTCTATATTAGCTCCAGAAGCTTGCTGCTTTCTCCAGAGTAAATGAGGCTTCCTTTTTTTTTTTCCATTAAGGAAAGTGTCAACATTGCAGAAAAGAATGCAGAAAGATTGTAGGAACGAGAGATCAAGGCAGTTCTATGTAAGACAATATGAAATAACAATTTCAGAAGTTACACTCATACACTTTTACCAGCAAGATTATCTAAACATGACCTGGATAAGAACAGCAACAGTGGATATGAGACACTAGCCAAGAACCAGTCAAAAAATGGCCTCAACTCTACCCAAATGTAAGTAAGAAACTAAGGAATGCTGAGAACAAAATGATCTTCACAAGGGAAGAACACACCAATTGAATATCCAGTGGTAAAATGCTGTGACTTGAAAACGTCAATACTAATAACATTACCCAAGCTCAGCAACTTATATTTTCTTTTGTATAGCTCAACATCTTATTATCTACCATGTTATGATGCCATGAGCTTGTTAACTTATTGTTATGTCAAAAGAATACTACAATAATGTAGTCAGAGTCCTCATGGGCCAAGTATTTCTCTCTCTTTACTTAATAAATGAGTATCTTAGGGTAGGTAAACATTTCATATTCAAAAAATACCACTGTCAGAGATATCCAAATCATCTTGTGCTAAGACCACATGAAACACAGTGGGAGAGATAGAGATATTGTTTCTTAAATATATGAAGTCAACCTTGATTTATAAACATTTGGCTTGAAATTCAGCTACCAATCTAAGTATTCAATTACATGGTTAAGTAATCAATTACATGGAATTATCTGGAGACATGCTAGAGGGCAGTTCTTCAATGTGATCAAGGGACCTTATTGTAGTATTAACACAAGGCTCAGTTATGGTTTTTAATTGTGCTTATGCTGTGAATCATAGTATCAGGGGGGCATCAGGGCATATGGAAAGGATTCCTCAAATAGCAAAAGTAGATCTAATATAATATAGAAAATAATAAATATTAAGAATGAGTCAAAAAATTCAAGTGCAATAAGAATGTTATATATTTCATAATAGTTTGCTCACTAACAGTTGTATTTTTATTAATAGTACTTCCTTATTGGTCAGGGGTACTTATTGTTAAATAAATCAGGGCAGAAGAAAGGGAACACTGAAGGCTATGAAAACCAGAATTAGAACTAAGTATTTGCTGAGAAGATACAATGTTTGCCTCTTATGGAATTTGAAACAGTTGTCAACCCCCAAAGTATGAGTCCTAGAAAGCTTTGACACATATTGTTTCTCTTTCATCTTAATGTGCTATTTCATCACTTCTCAGACTATGAGGTCTTTTCAGTAATATGGGAATAAAACCACACATGTTTGGCTTTTAAATTAAGATACAATTATTAATTTTATTCATATGTCAAAATTAAATTTTTGTGATTTGAATATATAAACAAATGCATGTGTGTTTATTTCATAAACTATCTTCTTGTCAAAGTCATTACTTGGCAAGCTAATTTATTCAATTTTAAGAAGGAAATTTTCAGCTAGTTTTATAATTATATTCAGTATATTTTGATTATTTAAATGATATATTGATTAAACTTAGATGAGTACCTATTGTATGAAAATTTGTATTCCTTATTTTTATTGACATTTAATACAATGGAACAGAAAACAAAAACATGATGCTATTAAGCTCTCTATTCATATTTTACTACAGTATGAGTTTGTTTTGCAAAATAATTATGATCAAAATATTTGTGTTACTCCTCGCACAGCTTGGATATGCAATGATTAACTCATGGTAAGCAGATAGATGACCTGCAGCAGATTGGACAAACACTTGTAATATTGTTTTAACACATCAATCATGCATTAGAGTAGCTTGTATTTTGCATAAAGCTTTATAACTCTAAATTACATATCACTTTGTAGGTTTTAAGGAAGCACATTTTTCACAAATGTGACAGGTGAGGTAAGGAAGAGTAAATCAAAAGACTGAAAGAATGTCTGAGCTTTTACACAGAAAAGTTTTTCATTTCATTTTCTTGACAACTTAATAGTAGGTAGAAATATTTGTCATCCATTTCAAAGAGTAACTAACATCCATTCTGCACTAGCTGCTAGACAGAAACAGAGGTGAAAGATTTTCTTCTCTTCTCTGAGTAATCTGTATTTGATTATTAAAGAACTACTCCAATCAGTAGAGGAACCTACAAAATAAATCTCACTTTTCTCTTACGTTTTGGTATAGAGAAAATCATCATCTAGCTTCCTCTCTTCCTTTTACTTTCCCATGTGTAAATCGAGAGTCTTAGCACTTTCTAGTCTAAGGGACCAATTCCTGCCTACCAGTTTCCCTCAGACTGCACATTGTTTAAAGTATCTATTCTTCAAGACCAAGTTCAAATGTTCACTCTCTGCTCTTCTATATTACACCATGATAATGTGTGTGGTAAAGGAAAATCTCGAAAAGTCCATGTCCTCCATCAAACATTGAAAAGAATAGAAAAACTAAAGCCCTCACCTTCTAGAAGGCTAAAATACAGTGTTCTCTAGATCAATACAATTATTAGATGCTCTCTGAGCACAGGGAGTGACAGTTTCTGATCCTAGAAACGCATTACAAGCTACATGTCTGAGCTTAGACCAACAGAGAAAGAACAAAACTGTAGAAGGAGAAGTCATGTTACCTTCCTGAAACCACACTGAGCTGTAAATGTCCAGAAAACTAACATAATCTCTAAACCCTATAAAAATTTTGACTATTGAATTATTTAGTAGGGACACTGAAGGGATTGTGCACAAAGATGAAGTGTCAGCCTTTTGACAGTATGGAGTATGGGCTACATTATTTTTTCAGCCAAGTTAGTTGTAGTTACATGGGATCAGGTCATCAATACATCAGTGGGATTTATATGCATATTTAGTACTTGAAATATTATGGTATACCAGCTTTTATCATTTTCTCTTAGATTCTAATTACCATTTAATATTAACATTTCCGTGGACCAAAGCTGGTTAACAAACATGCATATATCTCAGATTTTCTGCACCTTTCTTCCCAGATGTACATGCAACATTCATACCAGGAATTCTCAGAAAAAGAGAAACAAATGATATATTCAGGAAATAGAAACAGCTCCCTAGTGTGTAGGTCCATAATAGATGCTGTTTTTCTTCATTTATATAAGTCACAAATTTGACTGTTTCAGTGTTACTTTTTAGCCTGATAAGTAGATAGAAAACTAAGAAACTGTATTCAGTCTGTGAGATTCCTTCATTGTCAGATGCTGCTATTGACAACATAATTGCATATCCTGAGGAAGAATGCTGTTCATCTAACAACTTAAAATCCTATACTACATGCTCATTAAATGTCATGTTACAAAATAATGCACTGTAATTTTGATATTCTAATGGGAAATTATAGGAAAACATAGCTACATTTCCCAAGGCATATAAAGGGATTAAAGCAAGAAACTAGGTAAGGAAATGGTCCAAAGATAATCCTTTCCAGTTCATGCATTTTTTTGGTAATATAGACCTATATTTAGGAATATTTCCAAAATAAATGTTAAATACATTTCACAGAAAATTGAGGGATTAGGTAGGTAGATCAGTGGTTAAGAGAAATAACTGGACTTCCAGAGGTCTTGGGCTTTATTTCCAGCACCTACTTGGTAGCTCACAATCATCTGTAATTCCAGTTGTAGGAGACCCATTGCTCTTCACCAGCTTTGCAGGCACACGGTACACAGACAATCATGCAATCTAGAAAAGAAAATCATACTCAACCCTACATAAGGCAACTAAGGACTACTAAGAGCAGAAGAAATGGGTTTTTCTAAATTAGAGCACCCAATTGGTTGTTTAATCACAAATTCTCATCCCTGAAACAGGCAAAGAAATAACATCACAAAGACTGAACAGGTTGCAATTACGTATTTAGTAATAAATGCATATCAGCATGTAGCAATTATTAATGATAAAAACAGTCCATAGATTTGAAAAAGAGCAAGGAGAGATAAGTAGGATGATTCAAATGAAGGAAAGTAAAGGGAGAAATGATGTTACTATATTAGAATCACAGATTTTAAACAACAACAACAAATAAACATGCAGCATGTAAAAAGAACACACACGTAAATACAGAATAACACCAAATAAAATTTGTGAGCTTACTCATAGACCTCACTTAATTTTAATATTTATTAAATTTTAAAACTGTTTTTGTCTCTAAGTTGCAACTTTTGAAGAGAGACCTCGTCAAAACCATAAAATCAATAGCAATATAATACACAAGCACATGTCTTTGTATCCACACTTTAAATCAAGGACTACTTTTCTTTTTGATGAAAAAAGTAAAGTCAAAGTAGTTTGTTCATTTATTGCAGTTGAAGTATTCCTGATGACATCCTTGGACTGATACTCTTTGCCATGGTCCTTATCCAGTATATAGTTTCAACCAACTACTTTGTAGGTTTCAGTCTCCATTGGCTTTCCAGAGGCATGCCATTACTCTACTTTCTTGTTATCAAACTTAACTAGCTTGGTACTATGCTAAGTACAAAGGGCATCAATCAATTTCACAAATAGAGGTTCATGACAACTGATGCAATCAGAATTCACATAATTTAGAGACGTCTGCAACAAATATAACCTTAAAGTGAGGTGAATATTTCATAACCCCAAACTTTGACTCATATAGCACACGCTGATTTCTTTGCAAACATAAATCACACTCCTGGGTGTATATAAACATAGGTCTGTAGGAAGAGTTCCTCAGACTACACAAATGGCATTGTTTCCCTGTGCCTTCTATTTCCCGTGACCTTGCTAGAAAACCACTCTGGTTGGCCTTCATAAATTTTAAAGAGAGAAAACAAAATAGAACAACTTGTTTCCCCGTATCAACTCTCAATGTTAATATTCTTCTCTCACATGTAAAGTATTTATGATTGTTACAATCTTATAATTGACTATGTATCACAGAATCTTGGAGAATAGTTTGTTACTTAAATTTATATGATGTAAATTTGCATCCTCCTAATGTCAACACATAAAGCTTCCTTTTGTAAATACAAATGTGGCAATGTCAGAAATTATGGTGGTCTTCTAACCCATCACCCTTGCCATAAAGTACATATGGCTATGTACACCCTAGCACTTAAATAAATCTTAGTTAAAACTTTAAAAGGCCTTCTGAGGCTCCCAGACTCTTTATCTTTAGAGTTTCAGTTTCTCAGTATCAGAGGTCTTTTTAACTCAATGTTTCTCAACCTCTGTGTTACTATCCCTTGAGAGAAGAAATGTCCCTTTCACAGGGGTTGTCTAAGACTATCTCAAAACAAATATATTTACTTTATGGTTCATAAAAGTAACAAAATTACAGCTATGAGGTAGAAAAATGGTGTAACGAAAATAATTTTAAAGTTGGAAGTCAACAAAATATGAAGAACTTTATTAATGATTCATAGCAGTAGGAAGGTTGATAACCACTGCTTTAACTGTTCCTCTCAAATGTTCCCAAACTTGAAAAATGTTTCTACTTTATATTTTTAACCTCTCCTTATTGTTCCATGTACCCCAAATCAATTATCTTACTCACAGCAATTCCTTTACTTTCCTATAAACAATCCTATTTAAGTCTCCTGTGATTTGGCACATTCTTCAGTTTTTTTCTCATTTTTATTGAACAGGATCTGATGCAATTAGTCTTCAATCTGAAACAGATTTGTGAATGGCAAGAACTTTCTGATCCTCCCAGGCTGCACGTTAGGCATAGGAATTCCAGGCATGAACAATAGCATGCAGTTTATGTAGTAGTGAGGCTCAAACCTAGGGCTTCTGCAAGCTAGAAAAGCACTTTACCAACCAAGCAACATACACATTCCTCCACAGTTTATTTCAGCTTCTCCGGTCTTGGTCCTGTTTTCTGTTTTTCAGGCATTAAAATCAGAGCGCCACAGGAACACAATTTCATAAAGAATTTAGGGCGATCTTACATATTTTGAATGTCAGGGCTTTGTTAAGTCGATTTCTTGTGAGGAGTAAAGATGCTTCCTCATGGTCTTAAATGAAAAAATGGGTCAAAGTCAAAAGAGACATCTGCTATCAGATCCAAGAATACTGAATCAAACTTCAGATTCTGTCTCTACAACACTTCCAAGTGTAATTTAGTTGTTAAATATTCAACACTGCACACAACAAAGAAATAAATTAATCAGTAATTAAAGCATCACTGACGAATATCCAGTTGGGGTTAATCAAGCTTAACACTAAACAACGCTAAATGGCCCTAGATGACCCAGACGATACATTATAGTTAGAAGATTTGTTAGTGGGGCCCATGGAAAATTGTGATGCTACAGAAAACACAATTTAATTTTAAAATGTCCCTTATCTCTATAACCAATGCTTTAGCACAATACCATTGGGAAATAGAGGCTCATCATATTAAACTCAATGTAAATTCCTGACCTTTCATTTAACATAAGAGAAATAATCCCCAAACCTTAAAAGCTTCTTAATTAACTTTGCCTCTATCAGATGAAAACACACGTAAATCTTGTCCAAAAAGTGACATTTGAACTTTGAATATACAATTATTTAAGATCAAAAGGAAAGTTAAAAATGCTAGAACGGCTAGCAATCTTGCAGGAAGTTTCCTCTTGTGTCTCAGCAAATATCACAATAATGATATTTCATAGGCACTTCATCACATGTTGTAGAACCCTGGAGATACCTCCAAATGGATCACAACAGAATCTACTATCATAATCGCCCAGAGAATATAACCGCCCTCTGTGATTGGATTGAATTTTTGTTTTGTAGTTATCTTCTGTGTCTGTTGAAGCTCTTAATTCTATCTAAATGTCTTATTAAGTACTAGATTATTGCTATATTTCACACGGATATCTTCTTTCACAGAAGTGTTGGCATGTCATATTCACATAATTTTTGAGGTTCCAGTGACAAAGCCCTTCCCATTTTACCTTTGCTATATGGCAACTCTCATAGATCTTACAATTTCTAATCCCGTCACTACTCACCATTCTGGCAAACCTTGAAAATCTCCAAATAATAAGTGATCACTGATTCTTTTTCTAATTTTCCCTTCTCTCTGTCTTTGTTTCTCTGGCTC
>NC_034611.1:44295007-44302543 GCF_900095145.1 Mus pahari
AGAGAGAGAGAGAGAGAGGCTAGAGAATGAGAGAACTAGAGGAGACTAGAATTTCTGGATTATATAGACAAGAGCCTCTGAGTCATGGGAAGCCCAGGTATGGTGCTAGAAAGTTCAGGGTTGGGCTGGGGTATGCAAGGTAGGGACTGAGTAATGTTGGAAAAAGGGCCAGTTCTGTTTTGATGTGTAAAATGTGCACCTCAGCTGTTTATTCCTGGGTTTGAAAACAGTTAATACAAACAAAGACAAAACAAGTCACATGTAAAATTTACCAATTTCTTTTAGAGTTGTGAATCAAGGATAAGCTTACAAATCAGCATTTGTAAATGTATCCTTGCCTTTCCTGTGGACAGGAACATTTTTGAGTTAAGACTTTGAGGCGGGTGGGTGGCCCCATCCCTCAACTGGGGGGTCGTGCTTATCTACTGGAGGTGGTCTGTATGGGTTCTAGCTCTTCTTTGTTGCATATTTCAGCTAATGTCACGCCTTTTGGGTACTGGGTGTCTCTCAGTTCCCTGGAGTCTGTAACTTTCTAGTGACTACCTTCAGTTTCTCATCCACCACTGCTACATATTTTTATTCGATTTCCTGACCCTCTGTACTTCTCTCCTGTCCTTTCCAATACCTGATTCTGTCTCCCTTTTTCCCCATCCTCCTCCTCTCTCCCTGCTAGGTTCCTTCCTCCTTCTATCTCCTGTGATTATTTGTTACCCCTTCTATATAGGATTGAAGCATCCACACTTTAGTCCTCCTTCTTAAGCTCCATATGGTTTGTGGGTTATATCATGGGTACTCTGAGGTTTTTGGCTAAATATCCACTTGTCCGAAGGAAATAAGGGACAAAAAAGCAGAGACTGAAGAAAAGGCCATGCAGAGACCTCCCTACCTAGGGATCCATCCCATCTGCAGACACCAAACCCTCACATTAGCGCTGATGCCAAGAAGTGCTTGCTGACAGGAGCCTGGTATGGCTGTTCCCTAAGAGGTTTTACCAGCACCTGAACAATACAGATATAGATATTCACAGCCAATCATCAGACTTAGCCTGGGGACCCCAATGGAAGAGGTAGAGGAAGGACTGAAGGAGCTGAAGGGAATTGAATGCCCATAGGAAGAAATGTAACAACTAAATGGACCACCAGAGATACCAGAGACCAAACCACCAAATGAATATACATGGAGGGATCCACGGCTCTGGATGCATATGTAGCAGAAGATGGCCTGATCTGACATTAATGGGAAGGGAGGCCCTTGGTCTTGTGGAACTTTGATGCCCCAATGTAGGGGGATGCTAGTGCAGTGAGGCAGGAGTGGGTGAGCAGGTAGAAGAGCACCCTTATAGAGGCAAAGGAGAAGGGGAGAGGGTGTATAGCACGGGGGATTGTAGATGGATAATTGGGAAGGGGGATATCATTTGAGATGTAAATGAATTAATTGATAAATAAATAAATAAGTAAATGTATCCTTGAATTTACAACTACTGCACAATATGCTTTACTCTTGGTTAATTAATTTCTTGCTTTGTCAATACTATCATGTAGCTTATAATCTAGGGAACTAATACAGCCCTGTAATTTGGCTTTCATTGAAGAGGTAGATTTTCTTTGTTTTGTAGATTGTCAGCCATCAATGGTAAGATTCTCAATACTTATTAAGAGCCAATTGTAAGAAAAATGAGATTGTATTAAGAAGTAGAGTTCTGCTGCATAATATTGAGAAAACTTATTATACCATGGTATCTTGACATAATGTAAACGTTACCCTTATCAATACCATACATAGTTCTTCTTTGTTCAAAATCTAAGGAAATTTCTAGGATTTGGTGAACGGAATAGCTATCATTTAATTTGATTTAATTTGATTTCTTTGATCTAACATCACTGTTATATTTATAATGAAGGAAATTTAATATTTTCATTATAAACAGCTCTCTAGTGGGATTTTCTTCTTTAATTCACCATATTTTTCTGTAGTGTTTAAGCGGGACATTGCCCTGATCTAACTGTTCATGACAATTAATGACACTTATATTTTGGAAAAATGGCTACTTTGTCTAAAACACCATGGAAATCAAAGATTCTTAGAACATTTGCTTGTATCTGAAGTCATGTAGCTTGAGTGTTGTCTTCTTCTTTGGAGACAGCAAGACATTTTTCTTTAGGAAGTAATATACTAGGCCTCATAAGGAGCATGAACCTATTGCGGAATAGTTTTCCAGATCACAACAGCCAAGTGTTCTTATCTTTCTGCCTCTCTCATGTGGGACTCATGGACACTGATAATCTCAAGTGGGCTAATAAAATTTATCTATATAGGAGAATCATAGAAATATGCACACATAAGAAAAAATAAATGAAATACATACTGTAAATTTATATTTAAAAGAAAATTTAATCTAGCAACATGGCTGCTTTGCAAGGGATCATATCTAAAGACCTTCTAGATCTGTAAGATCCATCTGGAATGTAGACACACAAGAAACCTTTATTCCCTCCAGCTGGAATATAGACATGACTTTATTACATACCTTTAAGGTAAAATTAGTTTTTAGAAGGAAGCAACCGTGTTTGAAAAGGACATTTAATTGAGGGACAGACAAAGTGCCTGAAAGATTGTATAAAGGCTAGAAGCTTCCATTTCTAGGCCTAGGGATAGTTACAACAGAGAAATAAATACTCCTGGCTCTCACCTAATTTCTTTATTTCAGTAAATAAAAGCTACATTCACATTTACAAAAATCTCATAACCTGAACTCCAAATCAAGAAAATATAAACTCTCAGATTAAAAGCAGATTGTGTTTGGGAAGAAAAGTTGATTTCCTCTTAGGAACAATGCCAAATTAACCTTCACAAATAAATTTACAGTAGTTTAATTGAATTTATGAGAAAAGACAAAGACATTAATAACAAAGAATTATATCATTAGAGACAAATACTTTTAGTAATTATAAGAAAATATAGACATTTTTAGGTACTAAATGCTGAGAGATTCAATGTAAACACACAACAAATTCTGTTCAAGGCACCACCCTCACAGAGGATCATAAAGAACATATTGAGTTTTGTCATAAAATTGAGGAACAACAGAAATGTTTTAAGATGGGAAAGCACTGAGTTTGCTCATTGATTTTACTTTAATAATTTTAGAAGACTTATAAGTCTTTAAAGTATAATAGAAGTTATTATAATGGAAGGGATCCAGGATTAGAATATCATAGTAACACAAAAATATAAACCACAGGAAATTATATTACATGATTAGAAGATTCTGGAAAAATTCCAATGACAGTTAAACATGTAAAGTAGGAAATTGTTTGTATAAGAAGTTAATTGTAGAGTTATTCTTAATATAGCACATAGAAGTAAATAAGCCAGCCTGGTCTTTGGAACAAGTTCCGGGATTACCAGGGCTACACAGAGAAGCCCTGCCTTGAAAAACCAAACAAAAATTATTCATAATAAATAAGCACACTTCATAGTTAATTTCAACCATTTATTGCAACTGGTTTTAATGGCAATTATAGTAGTCATTATTTATTCAATTTTTGAAGAACTATGCTAACTTCTGTTGACTGGTTTCCAAATAACACTTATTAATTTAGTTATTGACTGCTAAAGATATTGGAGGGATGACATACACTTTTAGGCATAAGTCAGTTCAAACCTTTGAGAAAGGGGGACGGAAAAATATTCATTTATCTCATTGTAACTGGTTTTACAGATTCCGAGAAATAATTATTTAATTTCTCATCAGTGCTCTAGGAAAATGATTACCCCGGACTTGCAGCTCTAGCATCAAACTTATGAACACTATAAAGAAATCTTCTAGACTGGCATGTTCTCTTGAAACCTGTGAGAGAATGTCAGTACTTGTATCAACCCCCATGGAATCCTTCAGACACAATTTTCCTCTAATGATATCCAGCCCCCACATCACATTCAGTCCTTTAAATTTTACAAGCTGGATCGGAAGTGTCAGAACAATTGCTTTCTGTCAGCTATTGTTTATGGTGTAAAAGGAGAAATGAGCTCATCTATACCTTTATCATTAATCACGACACAATTGTAAACTAATTAGAAATATCTGCCATAAACAAGGGACTGAGTTGTACTACATACATAATTTGGAATTCCGTTTGCATTACTTAATGATATGGGGAAATACTTTCTTTCAGAGTAAGTATATTGTCATTGTTACTTTAAAAGATTTTCTAAGCAAAAAAAAAAAAAAAAAAAAGAAAGAAAGAAAGAAAACGATATCATCATATTTTTGTACTAAGAAAAATATAAGGAAGGTCAAGGTAAATGTGTTAAAATGAGGTTAAAAATAATTAGTAATGTAGCAGTTTTTAAATGAAACATTTTAAATTATTATAAGCATGAAATTTTCTAATTAAAGGATTAAAATTAGCATGTAATTTACATGCTGAATTACCACATAGTGGTAGGTTGAGGGACTGCAAAAACAACAGCAACAACAGCAAAATGTTTTTGTAATAAATTAATGAGAGTATAATTTTAAATTATCAGACTGGTTAAAAAAGCAATACTATCTGTGGGAAACAATCAGAATATATTCACCCTTGTAAATGAGTTTATTTTATTAAATTTAAAATACTACTTTTAAAAAATTAATTACAAAATAAATTATTAATTTTGAGTTAAGTTAATACATTAATACTTGTATTAGTCAGGGTTCTCTAGAGTCACAGAACTTGCAGATAGTCTCTATATAGTAAAGGAATTTATTGATGACTTACAGTCTGCAGTCCAAATCCCAACAATGGTTCAGTAGTAGCTGTGAATGGAAGTCCAAGGATCTAGCAGTTGCTGAGTCCCACACCGCAAGAAGGCGAAAGAGCAAGAGCCAGACTCCCTTCTTCCAATGTCCTTATATGGTCCCCAGCAGAAGGTGTAGCCCAGATTAAAGGTGTGTGCCACCACACCTTTAATCCCAGATGATCTTGGACTCGGAGATCTCCCTGTCTTAATCTTCTGGATTCAATCACCACTGTGTCTTAAGATCTCCATACCAAGATCCAGATCAGAAACTTCTATCTCCCAGTCTCCAGATTAGGTTCACTGGTGAGCCTTCCAATTCTGGATTGTAGTTCATTTCAAATATAGTCAAGTTGACAACCAGGAAAAGCCACTACAATACTGGATTATTATGAATAAATTACAAGTGGAAAAAGACACAATTATATCATAATTTTCATATAAAGTATCTGGCTACAGTTCAGTTCATCTTCACAGAATCTCACATGAATTCAGTCAGGTTATAAGCTAGGCTTGTTTCTTCTGTCGCCTTGTCTTGGAGTATGCCCAGTGATAAATTTAATGATATAACTGCTGGCTGGTTGCTAAAAGCTACAACACATTGTTTTAAGTGAATACCACATGAATCTTCATTCATTATGACACTTAATATAGTTTCAATATCAGTTGTGTAGACGTTAGCACAATCCCAGTGAAAATTCCCATTGTATTATTAATTATACTTTTTATAATGAAGTACAAAATATCTAGATTGGCCTTATTAATTTTTAAATCATCATTGAATCTCTTATCTTTTTATTTGAGAATAGATACTTCTCTCATCCAATAGCATCCCATCCACAGTTTTCCCCTCCTCCACCATTTCCAGCTCTTCCTCCCCTCCCCTCTTCCCTAGATCATTTCCCCTTCCACTTCCCTTCAGCAAAGAGCACGTCTCTAAGAGACAATGAAACAGGACAATGAAGAAATACACTAAGACAATGGAAAAGCCCTAGTATCTGGGCTGGACAAGGCAAAACAATAGGAGGGAAGCAGTCCCAAGAGTAGGCACAAGAGTCAGACACATCTGCTCCCACTATTAGGACACCCACAAAATCATCAAGACAAGAGCCATAACCATTAAAATTGGGCCCATAAGATTAAATTGTGCAATTCCTGAAATAAACCAGAATAAGTATCATTTTATATAATAGTAAGACATTTATACTAAAGCTGATTACCTTGCAGTTTTACAGTCACAACGTAGAGGACACTGGTATCATTGTTATGAGGAAAGGCCTAATTGGTCTTTTTGATACTTCTCAAGTTCTTTTAAAGTATCTATTTAATAAATCCTTTTTATAGTAGTAACTGTAATGATATTAGTAAAACAATTAATATTTGCTCATCCCTTGATTTATACCAAATCACTAATGACATGTTTGCTGAAGTAATTACTTTAATCATCACAATAAGATTGTGAGGTTGAGGTTGCTGTTTTTGATTTGTTTTTGTACTAATTGGGCAATTGTGTCTGATGAGTTTTAAGAGACCTCCAATGCATCTTTAAATAATTAAACACCCAAGTCTACTTGAAATACAATATTCTATCTCAAAAAAAACAGACTTCTTACTACCTGTTTCTTTTGTTGCTACAGCAAAACTCTTGACCAAAGCATCCTAAGGAAAGAAGGGTTTCTTTTGAACGACAGTTCTAGGAAAGAGTGTCATTTTGGGGAAATCATGGCTGTTGGAGTTTGTGATAGATGAATTTGTTGCATCTGTAGTTGTGAAAAATGAAAGAAATGAGTAAGTTCAGCTACCTGTATCCATTACATTCAGTCTGTAATGACAGACCATGGGGTGGCCATGCCCATAACAACTTTGGTCTTTGAAAGACCACTAATCTTGGATGAGAGGCAAAGGAATGGCCATGCCCATGGTCAAGCTACACCTTTTTTTTTGAAATATTTTATTTAATGTTTCATTTTAGGTACTTACTCTTTCTCATAGGAAAAATTTTTAGAGAAAGTCTCAACTTTATAGAAGGATCTATAGTATTCAGAAGAATTTTTTTTTAAAGATTGGTTGTTGGCAGGGATTTTTTCTCTTTTTCTTAGATATTTTCTTTATTAATATTTCACATTTTTTACCCTTTCTTCATTTCCCTCTGAAAGAGCCCTATCCCATCCCCCTCCCGCTGCTCAGTAATTCACCCACTTGTGCTTCCCTGTTCTGGCATTCCCCTACACTGGGGCCCTTCACAAGACCAAGAGCCTCTCCTCTCATTGATGTCCCACAAACACATCCTCTGCTACATATGTCACTGGAGCTGTGGGACCTTCCATGTGTACTCTTTGGTTGGTGGTTTAGTCCCTGGGAGATCTGGGGGTACTGATTGGTTCATATTGTTGTTCCTCCTATGGCGCTGCAAAACCCTTCAGCTCCTTGGGTACTTTCTCTAACTCCTCCATTGGAGACCCTGTGCTTAGTCCAATGGCTCTGTGCATTTACTTTGCTATCTGTCAGTCACTGGCAGAGTCTCTCTGGAGACAGCTGTATCAAGCTCCTATCATAAAGTACTTGTTGGTATCCTCAATAGTGTCTGGATTTGGTAACTGTATATGCGATGGTTCCCCAGGTAGGACAGTCACTGGATGGCCTTTCCTTCCATTTTTGGATTGTCTCTGTATCTCTTCCCATGGGTATTTTGATCCCCCTTCTAAGAAGGACTGAAATATCCACACTGTGGTCTTCCTTTTTTTTTTTTTTTTTTTT
>NC_034611.1:44302963-44332838 GCF_900095145.1 Mus pahari
CTTTATCCTTTCATGGATATTTTGTTCCTTATTCTAAGGAGGAATGAAGTATCCACACGATGGTCTTCCTTCTTGGTTTTCTTGTGTTTTGCAAGATGTATCTTGGGTATTCTAAGTTCCTGGGCTAATATCCGCTTATCATCTTGACCTTGTGATCTATGAATTGTATCTTGGGTATCCTGAAATTCTGGGCTGATATCTACTTCTCAGTGAGTGCATACCATGTGTGTTCTTTTACGATTCAGTTACCTCACTCAGGATATTTTCTAGTTCTATCTATTTTCCTAAGAACGTCATGAATTAATCACTTTTAATAGCTGAGTAGTAATACTCCATTGTGTAAATGTACCACATTTTCTGTATTCATTCCTCTGTTGAAGGACATCTGGGTTCTTTCCAGCTCCTGGCTATTATAAATAAGGCTGCAATGAACAGTGGAACATGTGTTCTTATTACAAGTTGGAGCATCTTCTGGGAAGTCCAAATGGATCAAGGACCTCCATATAAAACCAGATATACTGAAACTAATACAAAAAAAGTATTAGTTGGGAAAGAACCTCGAAACATGGGCATAGGGGAAGATTTCCTGAACAGAACACCAATTGCTTATGCTCTAAGATCAAGAATAGACAAATAGGACCTCAAAAAATTTGCAAAGATTCTTTGAGGCAAAGGACACTGTCGATAGAACAATATAGCAAGAAACAAATTGGGAAAAAAATCTTTAGCAACCCTACATGCAATAGAGGGCTAATATCCAATATATATATGAAGTTAAACTCCAGAAAACGAAATAACCCTATTAAAAATGGGGTACAGAGCTAAAGAATTCTCAAACTAGGAATATCAAATGACTGGGAAGCACCTAAAGAAATGTTCAACATCCTTAGTCATCAGAGAATTGCAAATCAAAACAACCCTGAGATTTTGCCTCACACCAATCAGAATGGTTAAGATCAGAAACTCAGGTGACAGCAGATGTTGGTGAGAATATAGAGAAAGAAGAACACTCCTAAATTGCTGGTGGGATTGCAAGCTTGTTCAACCACTCTGGAAATCAGTCTGGCGGTTCCTCAGAAAATTGGACATAGTACTACTTGAGGACCAAGCTCTGCCTTCATACATCAACTGTTGGGGGCCCGGATGTGAGGGAATAAAGGGAGTGGGAGAACATCTGCATCCTGCCAGAGTTCTGGTGCCCTGGGTGTGCAGACACGGGAGAGTGCCACATGCTTTCCAATTGGCCCTGGGTGGGTGTCTGGCTGTGGGAAGTCACTGGACCCCAGCTTAGCGGGTGGTGGACAAGGGGCAGTCTTATGTACCAGCTTCTCAGTCTTGGGCATCCCAGCCACTGCTGGACACCTCAGAAGACATGAGAACAGAATGGGGGCCCTGGGGGCGGCTCAGTCATCCCCAGAACCAAAGGGAGAAGAGGGCAGGGGGAGAGGGAGGCATTGGGTGGTTCCCACACAGGTAAGCGTTCTTGGTCCAGTTCATGGCTGGAGAGCGGGAAGGCCTTTCTGTGGGAGGTTAGACACTGCTCATTAGGGTAAAGCCTATGCCTTAGTTCAAGCACAGTGGGCCTTGATGAGCAGAGACAGTCAATGGGTTTAGAGCTTTATTGTAGAAAAGCAGGGGGAAAGAGAGAAGACAGAAAGAGGAAGAGAGGTCTGCCATGGCCACATGGAGAGAGGCAGATGGGAGGGAGAGAAGGAGGGCTAGAGAGTAAGAAAGGTGAGAGTTTAAAGAGAGTGGGGAGGGGCCAAGCAGCCCCTTTTATAGTGGGCTGGTCTATCAGGTAACTGTGAGAAGGAGCATACCTGACTATAGTCAGGTAACTGTGGAGCTGAAATCTAGCCAGAATGTCAGAAGCTTGGGACATTGTCTGTGTGACTTATAGTCACAAAATTATGGAGTTGGGGGCTCTGTGGTATCAGGCACCTGTCTCGCGAAACATGGCTTACTTTTCTGTACCTTGTAGTGTTTTCTGCTGGGTTGCTGTAGCAAGCCTCATTCAACCAAAATAGGCTGCCTTTCATGATCCCACAATCAACTAGCCTTTGATTGAATGCCACAGGATGTTTTTGGCTACCTGGTCAATCTGGGTTCTTTCGTGTCAAGTAGCTTATCTAGATAATATCTTTTAGACATGTCCAGAAGAATCTTGACTGATGGGAAGTATTCCAGCCTATAAAGTTGATGATATTAGTCATCACATATACTAACAATACTGTGGCTATAACCATGATGGACTGACTAAACAATATTAGATTATGTATGTCAACATGGTTTTTCAAACAGACAACAACTACAATAACAAAAATGGATGTACATAATGTGGTCATGAGTAGCCAGTGTGTTGTCATTCTTAGGATTGTTTTCTCTCACACTGATATTCTTGAAATTATCAGAAATTAATAACATTAGTAACCACAATTTAGATGGCTAAGTGGTGGGTAGGTAATTGTCATTTGTTTCTGAAATAAACTCTTCTCTCACAGCTTTAATTCTTTAAATTTACTGTTGAGAAGCAATGCCATTTTAATCAACCAGATTTTTTTTCTCTTTCAGACTGTCAGCTGTTGGGATGTGGACATGATTCAGTGATTAAAAAGCCATGTGAGCTCTTACAAGGCTCAAAACTTTGTTTACAGGACACCAGTAAGTTGATTCACAACCAAATGTAACTCTTGTGTCAGTAGATTTAATATCTTTCTCTAAACACCATGGGCATCTCTCTATACTTGGCACATAGATATTACACAGTAACATACACACCGACAAACACCCCTCCCTCTAACACATAAAATTCATTCATGTAACTAGATATTTGAAAATGTAACATTTTAACCTATTGCCACGTATTTTATGTGGATATAAGAGCTGTTTTGTGAATGAAAATAACATTTTAACCTTCAGTGTTTCTTGTGATATTCAACCTACTATGAGCTCAAGTAAGAAAGTAAAATTTTCTTAAGAAAGTAAACCTTTCTGAAGCAAAAGAAGAATATATTGTGCCTGTGTTTGAATTATTTTAAAATAATAAGAGATAACACAAACATGTAAGGCAAAAACTCATTATCCTTTTTTGACAGATTGAAAAGAATATTTTAAATCAAATACTCTAAGTTCCTGGGGTCAAGATAGATGTACTACTGTATGTATTGTTTCAATTGAAAGAGTGCATAGTCCCAAGTCGTTTCATTTTTCTTATTCCAATGCATTATATCTGTTTGCCATGAAAATAAGACAATATATAATGAATTAAAATTTAATAGAATTCCTTAAACTCAGTTTCAGGATGTTATTACTAATATGACATTTGAAGGTAAAGAATTCCTGTGTACAGTAGTTTATGCTTGGCCCAGTGAGTGGTGCTATTAGGAGGTGTGGCTTTTTTTGAGTAGTTTTGGTCTTGTTGGATGAAGGGTGTAACTTTGGGGTGGGCTTTAAGACCCTCCTTCTAGCTGCCTGAGAACAGTCTGCTCCTGGCTTCCTTTGGATGGAGATGTAGAACTCCCAGCTACTCCAGTACCATTCCTGCCTGGATTTTGCCTCGTTTCATGCCTGGATGATAATATACTGACCCTCAGAACCTGTAAGCCAGTTCCAATTCAATGCTGCCCTTCATAGTTGCTTTATTCATGGTGTCTCTTCACAGCATTAGAAACCTAACAAAAAAGTGTCTTTGATAATATTAAGCATTAATATTTTTTCTGTTCTCATATCTGTCCTGAATTTCCATTCCAATATTTTAAAATGACCTTAAAATTAGCATGTCATTACTAATTTTTATTCCCATTCTCACAAAATCCTAAGCTGTTGTGATTAATAATTAAACTAGCTTCCTCCTTTTCTAGAAGTTATTAGCACTGATTAAGCCAGAGATTTTTCTCATCATAGGTAACAAGCCAATGTAATTTATCAAACATTTCTTCAAAAATACCACTGTTGCCTCAGTCTCCTTGAGTTCATGTGAGCATTATTTTCTTGGGTTTCTCCATTCCTCCTACCTATTAAATTCTTTCTACCTACTCTTTGAAAAGAGTTCCCAGAGCTCTGAGAGGAAGGATTTGTTGCGTAAATCCCATTTAGACTGAGTGTCCCACGTTTTCTCCGTTTGTGCCTATGGTTTGGCTCTAGGTCTCTCCCTTTGTTCCTATCTGTTGTGGAGGGGAAGCTTCTGATGGTGGATGAGCAAGGCCCTGATCTATAAGTATATCAGAATATTAATAGGATTAATTTTATGGCTGGTTTTTTGTTTATTTTATATAAGTGTGGTACTTGGTTATCCCCTTGGTTTCACCTCAGGTTCTTGGTCTGCCAAGCAGTGTTGGAAATGAATTCTGTCTTTGTGACATGGGCCTTAAGTCAATTCATATATTGGTTGGTTACTCCACAAGCTTTTTTCGACCACTGAACTACCATACCTTGCAGGTGTGGCACCATTGTAAATCGCAAGTTTGTGGCATGTTTGGTCTTTAATTTTCTCCATTATCAGCATGCCAAAGTACCATTCTGTACCTAAACACTAGCATGTGAAGGTAAAAGGCTCAATTTAGGCACCAGCTCGAATTATCCACATTCAATGAGTTGTGTAGGTGTGTTCTATAGCATTTAGTTTGTTGAAAATAACCAGTAATCCTGACAATAATCTCAGTTGTTTGGTGATTCTCGTGTGATCCTTTTAGCCAATAAATCAATTCAATATAATACTGGGAGCTTGATTTGGTGATGAATGATGTCAATTATACCTCTATATTCCCCATTATTTATCAGTTTTATTTATGAAGGTAGCCTTCATAAATGTAAGTATTTTAGTAAGCTTCTACTGTATCAGTTTCCCCATACTACCTTTCAACTGGCCTTTAATTGTACTTTCTGTCCACATCTGCTCCCTATACCCCCCTCCCTCCTCTCCACACTTCTTTCTGTTCACCTCTCTATACATCCATACCAATTTATTCTACTTGCAGTTTCCGGCAAAATCTTCTATCCTGCCATCTCGTTGTTCATTGCTCTTCTGGTTCTATGATTTGTACCGTGATTATCACTACCTTAACGATTAATATCCATATATAAGTGAATACATACCATATTTGTTTTTCTGGGTATGGGTTATCTCATGCAGGATATGCATGTTTTTTTTTTTCTAGTTTAACCTATTTACCCGCAAATTTTATTATTTTCATTTTGAATAGCTAAGTTTCATTGCATTGTTTAATGTACCATATTTTCTGTATCCATTCATCAGCTGAGAGATATCTAGGTTTTTTTCTTTCTTTCTTTTTCTTTTCTTTTCTTTTCTTTTTTTTTTTTTTTTTTTTTTTTTGATTTTTGAGACAGGGTTTCTCTGGATAGCCCTGGCTATCCTGGAACTCTAGGTCATTTCTGATTTCTGTCTATGATGAATTGGGCAACAATCGCCATAATTGAGCAAGGATCTTTGTGGTAGAATAAAATGTCCTTGGGGCATATGGCCAAAGTGGTATTTATGAATTTTGATGTGGATTGATCTCCATCTTCCTAAGGAACTGGAACATGAATTTCCACAGTGGCCGTAAAAGTTTGAATTCATACTAACAATAGATGTGTGTAAACCATGTTTAAAATGATCTAGCGACCTTCAGTGTTTCATAATGAAACTATTTCTTAGAACTAATACTTGTAGTGATCAGTGCTTATATTTATTATAGTAGGGAACATTATTATGAGGAAATTCTTAAACCTTATACAAGAGTAACCATGACAGTATTCTAAACGGGAAATGACTACAACTGTAAAGTGCTCTAGAATAATGGCTTTCTCTTCTAGTTCTTTGGCCTCAATGCCTCATCAATGACTTACAACTATTCCTGTCTTTCTTTCTTTCCTTTTTTCTTTTCGAGACAGGGTTTCTCTGTGTAGCCCTGACTGTCCTGGAACTCACTCTGTAGACCAGGCTGGCCTCGAACTCAGAAATCCACCTGTCTCTGCCTCCCAAGTACTGAGATTAAAGGAGTGCGTCACCACTGCCCAGCTCCTATTTCTTAGCATCACTTTAGAGGAAAATTAACTAAATGACACATCTTATCTATTTTTTCTTCAATAACAGTGGAAGCAATAACAGGGAAGCAATAACAGTGAGAGTTTATATAGAAGATATATATGAATTATGTGGCATGTATACTACAATAATACAACATTTAAAATTTTCAAAATAATGTTTAATTACTAAAGTATATTACACCAATGATATAGTTTTTACACATAGATTTTCAGCAGCATGTACACATAAAACTTACAGAATACTAAATAATGCATAAAAATATCATTAAATATTACCATTTTATCTTCAATAACAGAACTTTGCAATATTCAGAAATTTTATTTATTAACAAAATAATTGTTATAAATTCTATAATATTAATATCCCAATGTTCCACAGAGGTATACAAAGACAATCACTAGAGGTCTAACAGATTTAACAATCTAAACTAAAATGAACATTTATAAAAAATTCCATTGAATTTAATTAGGTAAAATCATGTAAAAAAAAAATGAGTGTTAGTTGGTATGCAGAAAGAACTTCTTTCTTTAACATTAAAATCACCAATCATTTACTCTCAGTTAATTCTGTCCTATCTCCTTTACATATGGAAATCCTACTGTTATAAGAATTTTTCCCTGATGAGTGAAAATCATTAGCATGTATTTCAATTGCATTATTAATCTTACTATTTATAACTCACAGTATTTTAAGGTGTATAAATTATATCTCCATATATACTTAATCTCCTGGTGATTTCAAAATGCATTGCAATTTTAACTTCAGGCTTGGAAAAAACTCAGTATGGAGTCTGGTCATCTGAAACGCTGGGATTAAGACATTCTCAAGTTCTTAAATTTTCATAGATCTACAGATGGGCTTGTACTTGAAAATGCAATTCACATGAATAACAAGTTCTCCCTGGGCAACATTCAGGCAAATGATGAACAGCTTCGATATTTATTCTTTTAACCAACTCTTCTTTTGTCAGAAGCAATATTGGACGTCCCTATGTCTAAAGCAGTTGGACTCATCAGTATGTAAGTGTGTAAGTACAAAAGGGGAGATAGTTATTATCCAATGTAAGTTTTTGCATCCTGTAAAAGTTGCCTATATAAAGAAAGAATAAGTATGGGAGATAGAGTCAGAACAAGCAAGGAATTCAGAGGGGTGGGGGGAGGGAGGGAAGAGGGAGGAAGGAATGGGAGGGAGAGAGAGAGCACAAAGGAAGAGGAAGAGAGGTAGAGGGAGGAAAACATTATGTGTGCTTGGTATGATATAATTTCATAAAACACGTTTTGTGTGGAGACACTCAAAGTCCTTATTTTTGCAGATGCCAATCCCCTTTATAAAATAGTGGTTGAAAATTATTAACCATTTCAATGAAATGTAAGTATGAGATATAGAAAAGAAGAAATGCAGTTAATATGAAATTTATGAAAATATATTTGTATTCCCTTACATTCATGTGCGATTTAATTTTAAAGTAACACCTAAAATATGATTTAAAAGGCATTGTGCTGAGCAGATTCAGTATTCTTTCTTGCTTTCCCTTAAGACCTCTTCTTCCCTCCCCTGGTCCTCTTTATCATTTCAGGACTTACAAATGTGTAGGTAAATTCACAGTTACATTTCTGTATAAATTCCACTCATGAAGTTAAACAGCTTCAATAGTCTTCCTGAGTCTAGTTTATTTTGCTTACCATCATGATTTTCAATTGTAACCATTTTCCGGCAAACATTATAATTTCATTCTTTTCACAGCTGGATAAATTTTTATTCTTCCTCTGTTACGGATTTTCATTGTTCATCCATCAGTTGATGGATTCCATTTCCTAAGCATTGTGAACAAAGTAGCAGAAAACATGGATACTCAACTAAAGTATAAACCCAGGAGTGAAGTAGCTGGGTCACATGGTAATTCCCCTTTTACTTTTTCTTAGGAACGTGTATATTGATTTCAAGTTAATGTTCCTAGCAAACAGTTTGTGAATACATCTCTTACCCCACAGCTTTTGCTTTTTGTTTTCTGTTGCTCTCCTGTTAATCATACTTGCTGGGAGAGATGCAATCAAAGGCATTGAATTTGCATGCCCTTTATATCTATATATCTAATTAAACATTATTTTTCAATTTTCATTAGGTATTTACTTCATTTACATTTCAAATGCTATCCCCAAAGTCCCTTATACCCTCCCCCCCCACCCCCCGGCTAACCTACCCACCCACACACCTTCTTGGTCCTGTTGTTCCCCTGTACTGAGGCATATAAAGTTTGCAAGACCAAGGGGCCTCTCTTCCCAATGATGGCTGACTAGACCATCTTCTGCTACATTTGCAGCAAAAGACACGAGCTCTCAGGGTACTGGTTAGTTCATATTGTTGTTCCACCTATAGGATTGCAGACCCCTTCAGCTCCCTGGGTACTTTCTCTAGCTCCCCTATTGGGGGCCCTGTATTCCATCCAATAGATGACTGTGAGCATCCACTTCTGTATTTGCCAGGCACTGGCCTAGCCTCAAAAGAGACAGCTATAGCAGGGTTCTTTCAGCAAAATCTTGCTGGCATATGCAATAGTGTCTGCGTCTGGTGGNTGATTATGGGATGGACCCCTGGGTCGGGCAGTTTCTGGATGGTCCATCCTTTCGTTTCAGCTCCAAACTTTGTCTCTGTAACCCCTTCGATGGGAGTTTTGTTCCCAATTCAAACATGGGGCAAAGTGTCCATATTTTGGTCTTCGTTCTTCTTAAGTTTCATGTGTTTTACAAATTGTATCTTGGGTATTCTAGGTTTCTGGGCTAATATCCACTTATCATTGAGTGCATATCATGTGAGTTCTTTTGTAATTGAGTTACCTCGCTCAGGATGATACCCTTCAGATCCATCCATTTACCCAGGAATTTCATAAATTCATTGTTTTTAATAGCTGAGTAGTACTCCATTGTGTAAATGTACCANATTTTCTNTATCCATTCCTCTGTTGAGGGACATCTGGGTTCTTTCCAGCTTCTGGCTATTATAAATAAGGCTGCTATGAACATAGTGGAGCATGTGTCCTTATTACCAGTTGGAAGATCTTCTGGGTATATGCTCAGGAGAGATATTGCTGGATCTTCATGCAGTACTATGTCCAATTTTCTAAGGAAGTGCCAGAGTGACTTCCAGAGTGGTTGTACAAGCTGGCAATCCCACCAGCAATGGAGAAGTGTTCCTTCTTTCTCCACATCCTCGCCAGCATCTGAGGTCACCTGAATTTTTGATCTTAGCCATTCTGAATGGTGTGAGGTGGAATCTCAAGGTTAATTTGTTTTGCATTTCCCTGTGATTTCGTGTCCACCAACCATAAAGATTTTTCTGGAAGGGATAGCTTTCACCAAATGGAAACAGATTATAACACAGATCGTATATTGTGTTTCATGAACCAGCATCAGTACATATTTCAAATCTTCCCTCAACCCCGAACCCACATATTCTTGAAAATATGTATGTATATATTTTTCTATCAATCTTTTCATATTTATTTCTCTTTGCCACAAAATATAAAATAATTATGCTTTGGTCATTTTTGTGACTTTACTTTCTTGTAATGAAACACCACAAAGAATTAATAAAACGTTCGTGATTCCCTCTTATTACTCAGCTCTTTTATTAATTGGATCCCTAGATCAGCCAAAAAGGCCATATCAGAATTAATGAGAGTAAAGTAAACCCTCACTCAGATGCAGTGGAAAACTGTAGCATCTGAAATTTTGTTCTGTAGAGAAGATTTTCAACATCAATAATAAAAATTTGCAAGCTAAAGAAAATGTTCCTGGGCTATGTTAACTTGTATACTATAAATAAAATATATTTTTTCCTTATATAAAATGATTTTTACTTAATGATAAATATAATAAAAATCAATAACTTGGATATGTTAACAAATGTTTGTATATTGATTTAAATGTATATATTTATGTATATGTATTTATGTATATTTCTTTATATATGTATATAAAAGCATGTATATAAGCTAATATACTTAAATATATTTTATTGTTGCTTTATATAAATCAATATCTGTGTGTGTGTGTGTGTGTGTGTGTGTGTGAGAGAGAGAGAGAGAGAGAGAGAGAGAGAGAGAGAGAGAGAGAGAGACTTTCCTTTCAGCCGTTTTCCACCATCAACAATCATCAGTTGTGGACTTTTAAAAATATACTTGTTTTTATTTTGTCTCTATGAACACTTTGCTTATTTATAGATTTTTACACCGACATCATGCCTGCTGACCACAGAGGCTAAAACTGGATCCCTTAGAACTGCCAATATTAGAAGACCAGAGGCTCCATATGGAAGCAGAAAACTAAATTCGGGTTCTCTAGTAAAGCTGCAAGGGGCCTTTGCTATTGAACCTTCTCTCCTGCCAGGCATGCTTAAATTTGAACAGGCATTCCAAGAGTCACATGAAAAAGAATGAAATGATCAAACATCAGCAAAATCGTATAGAAAATGTATGTTAGAATTACATGAAAATGTAAAGATATGAGGCCTTTAATATAAGTACGCATCTCATCCAAACACAATAATGGGCTTTATAAGTCTCATAGGCTATTAGAATTTTATTAAGCATGCTATTTTGATTATAGAACATATCCATTTTCTTTTTTTTAAATTTTTATTGGATATTTTTTTATTTACATTTCAAATGTTTTCCCCTTTCCTTGTTTCTCTTCCGAAAAGCCCGTATTCCCTCCCTCCTCCCCCTGCTTACCAACCTACCCACTTGTGCTTCCTGGCTTTGGCATTCTCCTATACTGGGGCATAGAGCCTTCACAGGACCAAGGGTCTCTACTCTCATTGATGACCAACTAGATAATCCTCTGTTACAAATGCAGCTAGAGCCATGAGTCCCACCATGTGCTTTCTTTGGCTGGTGGTTTTGCTCCAGGGAGCTCTGTGGGTACTGATTGGTTCATATTGTTGTTCCACCTAAGGTGCTGCAAACCCTTTCAGCTCCTTGGGTACTTTCTCTAGCTTCTTCATTGGGGACCCTGTGCTCTGTCTGTAGAGAAAGAAGGAGACTTCCCTATTGCTTGTGGGATTGCAAGCTGATACAACCACTCTAGAAATCAGTTTGGCAGTTCCTCAGAAAACGGGACATACTACTACCAGAAGATCCAGCAATACCACTCCTGGGCATAAATCCAGAAAATGCTCAATTTTATTTTCAACTGATACATACTTTACATAACCTTTTATAGGCAGCTGTATATAACCTAGAAATCTATACCTCACATTTATTCATTACATGAAATTCAGAGAATCTAAATATATCTGGATAAAATATTCCAGAGGTCAGGAGATTTTGAAAATGGCTTGTGGTGGAGAGCTTTAGAATATTTAATGATTCATTTTTCTATCATTACTTAGAGTCTTCCAGTAGAAAAATTGTACTCTTTGTCAGCTGTCAGCATTTCTCATGAACAAATGATTCAATAAGTCATATCCAGATTAATTATCAAAAGAACAATATGTAATTTGGCATTATTTTAATTAAATTACTTATTTTAAAACTAGATAGTTTACAGTTTGTAGATTCTCAATAACTTATTCAGAGAAAGATTACTGTTAAGATATTCCCATTAATGTGCACTTGATCATACTGCATAATGCCCTAAAACCAATCCATGGTAGAAGGTAAAAGATTATACAAATATGATTTTTAACGCAACTATAATAAATTAAGTCAATATCCAAAATTGAAAGACATCTTAGATAAAATTGATGTCGAACTAAATTTATGTCCTTTTATATTGCTCTGAAAAGACAACATGTCCAACATATGTAAGAAAGTATTTAACTTGGGCTTACAGTTACAAACAATAATAAAATCACTAATAATATTGGGAGGGAATATGGCAGCAGGAGGGTAGGCATGTGCTGGCACAGTACCTGAGAACTTACATTTTCAAACAACTGGGAGACCAGGATTGGAGGCAGTTAACTGAGAATGAAATGGTGCGTCTTTTGAAAGCTTAAATCTCATTCCTAGTAACATACTTTCTCCTATGAGATCATACCTTCTACAATAAGGCCGCACCACCTATCCTTCGCTAAGAGTTCAACTAAAAGGGGCCAAGCATTGGAACGAAGGAGCTTATAGGGATGATATTCATATGGATGAAAACATGAGTGGAAGAAAGGGGTGCATCAATGACAATGCAGGGATTATTATTGAAGAGAATTTTTAAAAAATCGTCAAAGTACCAGAAGTATAGTTTATACTTTATCAGCAACAAGAGGCATCCTGAAACTCTGAGAATGTTGCATTACTATTTCTATAGACATTATTTGTATTATTAATTTTAACCTGTAAATTTTATATATGATACAGAGGCATGTGCTTTATTTATTTATTTGCTTATTTATTTGTTTATTATTCATGGTTATTTTATTATTTACATTTTAAATGTTATCCCCCTTCCCAGTTTCCTCTCCACAAATCCCTCTTCCTTATCCCCTCCCCCCTCCCTCTATGAGGCTGCTTAGATACCTGCCCACCCACTCCCTCCTCAGTGCCCTACCACTCCTCCTATGCTGGGTCAGAGATTCTCCACTGGACCAAGGGATTTCCCTCCCTTTGATGCAAGATAAGGCCATCCTCTGCTACATATGCCCCTGGAGCTATGGGTCCCCTATGTGTACTCTTCAGCTGATGGTTTAGCCCCTGGAAACTTTGGCAGGGGGATCATGTTTTTTTGACATTGTTGTTCTTTCTATGGGGTTGCAAACCCCTTCAACTCCTTCATTCCCTGTCCTAGATCCTCTATTAAGGTGCCTGCACTCAATCCAATTGTTGGCTGTGATCATGCCCCTCTGTATTGGTCAGGCTCTGGCAAAGCCTCTCAGGGGACAGCTATATCAGGCTTTTGTCAGCAAGCACTTCTTGTCATCAGCAATAGTGTCTGATTTTGGTGTCTGCAGATGGGATTGACCCCTAGATGGGGCAGCCTTTGGATGGCCTTTCCTTCAGATTCTAATCCCCTCTTTGTCTATGCATGTCCTTTAGACAGGAGGAACTCTGAATTACTATTTTTGAGGTGGGTGGGTAGCCTCATCCCTCAGCCAGGGGTTGTGGTTTTCCACTGGATACGGTCTATACATGTTCTATATCGCCTTTGTTGGGAATTTTGGCTAATGTCATCCCTGGTGGGTCTTAGGAACCTATTGGGTCTGTGACATTTGGGACTTTCCAGTGTCTATCCCCAGTTTCTCCTCTCAGACTGCTCTATACCTTATATCTTTATTGCATTTATTTTATGAATATTTCATATGATAAATATATTGTCAATATTTATTTTTTTTACTCATACTGGATAATCTTTAATGAATTTATTATACAAGTCATACTCAAGTCTCATATTATTTACAAGTATATAATAATTATTAGTCCTTACTAGTTTGAGAAAAAGATAACAAGAAATCAGGAAGGTTGGTCTTTATAATGGCTACAAATAAATTGAATCTTTTCTGTAGGTCATATGTATGCCTATTGTCAATCACTGGATTCCCTAGTGCTCCAAGCTTAAGCAGCAATCCTACTGCCATATGGAGAATTTACACTCTGCTCCAAACAGCATGAAGAGATTTCTATTTTAGTTTGTTTTCATCTTAAAGACTTAAAATTCATAAAATAGTGCTAAAATATTATGAAGGAAAACTTTAACTCTGTAAAGTTTTTATTTTTTAAATTTATCTAATAGATTCTTAATTTTATAGTGGTATGATAGACCATATTAATTTTTGCATTTTTTGCCTTCTCTCCTTTGGAGATAATTATGTATTCCATCTGGATAAAAGAATGGAGTTGACCATATGGATTGCTACATTAATGGACTATGGAAAATGATATGTGTCAACTTTAGGCACAAGTCTAGAATTTTGTTTTTCAGTTTGCATCTCATGTTGAAGACTATGATGAACAGAGTCATGACCAACTGTTAATACATATGCTGATAATTAAATATTGGTAAATAAAGTGTCTGAGCATTTGCACTTGTATTTTATTATAGCCAGACATATGCTACTGTGAACTTTACTTTTTCTTTCTATTCCTTTCTGTTTGATATTGTCCATGATTGGTCATCAGTATCAATTGTATAATATGATAGATTCATTAAGATGGTCTCACCCATGTGCACCATGTTCATGAGTATGTTAAAACCCTCTGATACATGCCTTGTCTCATTGCTTTCTTTGATTCTTTTCCTCAAACACTACTTTTGTGTGATTAACTTTTTAAATACTGTTTTTTTTTTCCTATGAGAGTAAATATGCCATATTTCGCATTGCAGTTAACTTGGTTAACATGACAGTCTTCAGTTCCATCCATTTTCATGAAAATTATGTAGCTTTTAATTATTGTCATGATATTCAACATGAGTATATCATTAAAATATTTTCTTTGCTTTTGTGCTGGATTAATAGATTCTAGTTATGTTAAATGACCAGTTACTCTTTAATGATAGAATATGTCGTTTATTTAAATTAAATTCCCAAATAAAGTCAGTTTTTAAGCTATGAATGATAGTTGGTTTTTTTTTTTTTTTTTTTTTTTAATGTAGGATTTGACATTAACTCACTGACAAGGCATTTCTGAGACATACTTATTTTAGCCAAGCTCTTACCTGAGATACATGATGGCTAAGTAACCTGATATCTCAAAATGAATGCAGTTAGTGAGTGAGAAAAAATCAAGACTTTCTTTTTACATATCAATTGCTTTAAATTGGCTACCACTCTCATTTACACAGCACTAAATTTCTAATCACTGCTTCCATAGGAAAATTAAGTTAGAAAAATACCTGCCCCAAATAAACTGAAATTGAACATTTATAGGTTTTTACTAAAGACTTAAAAAAATAAACAGAATTCATTTTATTTTGTAATTCAAAGAATGATCCTTCTGTCATACTACCTGAATCTGAGGGAAGACTTCATTTGATCATTTGTAATTGTTGTTATTAATTATTCTATGTAATCTTTATCTTTTAACTGTTGTCAATAAGCATCCCTCTGATGAATGTGGGCCATTGGGTTCTACATGAGTCAGGAACACCAAAATTTTTATTTATGTTTCAAAGTTGTATTCAAGACTTGTAGATGTTTAATATGTAGAGTTTTAGCATTAAACAAGATCTAATGGGCTAATCATACTTTGATTCATTACAAAGTATAACAATAACTACTTTTTTAGACATTTTGTTATTGAAAAATTGTACAATATAGTCTGATAACGGTTTGTTCTTCCCCATCTCATTGCAGATGCTCCTCCAGCTCACTACACATCTAATTCACTGTCATGTTTATCTATCTTTGGAAACCAAACAGACAAACAAAAAAGCAAAGAAACAATAATTTAAAAGAAAGTAGCAGTTAAAAAGCACAAGAAAATCTCACACACACACACACACACACACACACACACAACATTGAAGAAACAAATCCATAAAAGCACATTGGAAAACATAATATACAAGCAAAAATCTAGTAAGATAAAAAATATCCAAAAAAATCTCAACAAACGAAGAAACAAAACAAAGCAAAATGAAACAAACAAACAAAAAAAAGTGTTTGTTTTACATTGGCTATCTACCACTGGGCATGGGTTCTACCCTTCAGTATGTTTTCTATACCAGTGAGACTTCATTAGAGAAAATTCACTTTTATTCTGCAAGCTGTTGTCAATTAACTTCTTGGTTAAGACTGAAAGACTCTCTCTCCCCCACCCCCCCCACTCCCCTTTCATCACTAGGACTCTCTAGTTTGAACCAGTGCAGCCTATTGGCATCAGGTAACAAAATCTGTGAGTTCTTCTGTGAGTCAACCCTATGGTATCTAGAGGACAGTGTTTACTTGATGTTATCTGTTCTCTATGGCTCTTAGATCTTTCTCATCCTCTACACCATAGCTCTCTGTGCTCCAGGAGGACTGTTGAAAATATCCATTTAGGACAGATAGTCTCTCACTTCCTGCACATTGTCCAGTTGTTGGTCTGTATATAAATTCCCATCTACTGCAGGACTAAGTTTTTCAGATGATGTCTGAGCGAGTTGTTGATCATTGGGTATAGAGGAAGATTATTTAATTTCAATGAAGGACAATTAATATTTGGTTTTACTATCAACCTATTGAGTCTTAGACTTTTGTCCACCTAAGAATTGTTAGGCCTTGGTTTCATATCCTGGAGTAGGCATTACATCCAGTTAGAGAGTGGTGGTTACTCACATAATGTTGATGGCACTGTTAAACCCTCATGATTCAGGTTAGTAACCTTTGTATATCGCCAGGTTTGCAGCTAGGTGACTTGGTGTTTTCTGTTATTTTCTGGTAGCATCCAGAGCCACTTGAAGTATGAGTGAGGACTCTAGTTAAGCACCAACTCAATTGTATCAAGTTCAGTGAGCTATATAAGGGTTGTGTTCAGAAGTAGGGCCCTACTATCTGTATTTAGAGATCAACAAATATCTTTGGAATAACCATAGTTATTTGAGGTTTCTATAGGGCACTTTTGGCCCAAAACTCAATGAGTTGTAATCAGTTCCTGGCACTGAGAATTTCACTTGTTGATGAGGTAACTCTGGTTAGGTCTTTCTAACCCATAATAATTTGTGATTCTTTTATTTCTTTTTTTCTTTTTTTCTATAAGATATTTTCTTTATTTCATTTTAAATGTTATCCTCATTCCTAATTTTCCCTCCAAAAGCCCCCTATCCCCTCCTCCTGCCCCTTGCTCACCAACCTACCCACTCCTGCTTCCTGACCCTGGCATTCCCCTACACTGAGGCATTGAGCCCTCTCAGGACCAAGGGCCTCTCCTCCCATTGATGACTGACAAGTCTATCCTCTGCTATATATTCGGCTAAAGCCATAGGTCATTCCCATGTGTACTCTTTGGTTGGTGGTTAAGTCCCTGGGAGATCTGGGGTACTGGTTAGTTCATATTGGTGTTCCTGCAAGATCTGCAAACACGTTCAGCTCCTTGGGTCTTTTTTCATGATTCTATTTAGATTTTTTTCATATATGCATATACTTAAGAATTTTTTATATGACTCTTTAAATGACTGTTAATGTTAACTGTCCTTCCTGTATTCTTTCTCTTATGCTCTTCCTTCTTTCCCTCAGTTTAATTCTCACATTTAAGCCCTACCCCCACCTGTCTCTTATATTCCCCCTTACTTAGGACTTACTTCTGTGCCTACTACTCCATTATACTTAACCTCTGTGCTTATTTTGGCTGAAATATTAATTAAGCCTTTAAATTGCTTAAAAGTAATCTATATAAGAAAATGCTTTTCATTTTGGGGGACTGGGTTATCTGTTACAGTATTGTTTTATTCCAGCTTTATTCATTTAGCTGTGAACTTCCTAATTTCACTGTGGGTTTATTTTTTATGATTTATTTTGTTTTGTTTGTTTTGTTGACCTTTGTAGCTGGTTTTGAAAACAGCTGAATATTCCAACATTCTGGAAATATGCTAAATTTTTATTTATGCATTCATCTGTTGATAGACATCTAGGCTGTACTTAAAGACTGGATATTATGAATAGAGCAGCACTGATCCTGATTGAGCTAGTGTGTTTGTTGTGGGATGTTTAGACATTTTGGTATATCCAGGTACTTTAAAAAATTTTTTATTATATACTTTAAATATTACCCCTCTGTCAGTTGTATAATAGGAAAATATTTTTTTCCATTCTATAGTTACAGTATTGTCTGAATAACAGTGTTCTTTGGCACATAGAAACTTTTCATGAGGTCCGATGTATTAGTTATTGGTCTTAGTGTTTGTACTATCAATAGTCTTTTCAGAAAGTATTCTCCTGTGACAGTAATTTAAAGACTATTTTCCACTTTTTCTTCTTTACCATTCACATATAAATTTAAAATTTATGACACAGCATTATATCAGGTCAGGCATAAAAACAAACAAATAACAATATATGGACTGACAGGTTATGTTTAGGAACATATATGTATATATAAATATTCATGCAATAATGGTTAATAAAAAAATAGAGAAATTCAACTTCAAAGAAAATGGAGAGGGGCATGTAGGATGGTTTGGAAGGAGAAAAGGGAGCAATATAGGTATGTTATAAACTCAAAAATAAAAAAGTACTCTCTTCTTCCTGCCCTGTTCTGTGCATGTATCTGTGTAACATAAGGCACCTACTTTAAATATTATTTTACTGAAATATATTAGTGGTGGTATGTGTATTTCCATAAACCATACAAAAATAAAACGTTTTAATTTGGAAGTGTGACAAACTAGACATCCTGCTGAATCATAAAATTTATTGCTGCAACATTTGATAATTTATTCTGTGCACTGACACCAAATAACAATATCTGGCATTTAGAAACTAAAAATAATATATATTTGCTGGTAGAATGAGTGGACTATTTATCTACCTAATAAAATTATTATTGTGAAAAAAATGAAGTAAAACAGACAAAAACAAGACTGAGACAAATTGTTAAAAAATTTGAAAATGGAAGCAATAATTTAAAATTTACAAGTTGTAAGAGGTAAGGTGAAGCTGGACTGAGGTTAGTAGGAAGGTAAAGCACAGTCAGTATCATATCTAAAGGGAAGAAAACCAGTGGGGAGTTACTCTAAGCTAGTCAACAACAGAAATATCTCAAAAGACTAAAATATAACCTAAGCAGTGAACACTGGCAAGTGCTTTAAAAAGAAAACATTAAAATTCAAAAGGTTAGGATGCTAAATCAACATCAAGGTGAAATGCAGAACAAAGGTTGAGGAGCATAGAAACAAAGATGGTATCCGGAGAGAAGCAGGCACAGAAAGTCAGAGGGATATTTAGTGCAAATACCAAACACAACACAGAAAGTTCTCTAGTTTGTTCTGGTTGTGAAGCCAGCAAAGGGCAGACATCAAGGGCTAGACTGTGAACTATCTGGTGGCAAAGCTACAGAGCGTGAACTTTATCTGGGAGCCTGTGGGGAACTCTGGGTGGATTTTTAGCTAGGGTGTGACATGATTAGTTTGTATTTTATAAAGGTCATTCTGACAGCTGTGGAAGGCGTTTAACTGAGAAGGGCAATGAACTTGCTTGGGAAAGAAACTTTGCAAATGCATAGTATAATTAAATTAAACTTGCTTCAAAGAGTAAAAGAACTGTTAACAGGGAACTCAATACATATTTACAATTGCCAAAACCACAAAGAATATGTTACAGAACTTGAATCAATAATACTGTTAATATTAACACTTATTTTGTATGCTAAAACGTTTAAGGCACATAGTAGCCTCATTTTCTGTTTCACTCTTCTTTACAAGCTGTCTTCTTTACATTCTGCTCTTCTTTACAAGCTGTCTACAAGCTCCATATAAAACTAATATTAAGAGAAATATAAATTCTTAAAATTTTATATGTGTACATACCTGTAACTTATGCTTAAATAATACAATGTTAAGAACTCTAAGACTTCCTTGGATAAACATTTCTATCTTGAACCTTTTCTTGAACCTTTCATCTTTTTTCATTTTACCTAATTTGAAGTCTTTGAGCTGGGAGCTAAATTCTATACCATTAATCAAATTGCTCCTGTTTCTCTTTTTGATTTTATTTTTTTGGTTGTTGGTTTTCCTATATAAATTAATGCTTCTATTAAAAATATTTAATACATATTTATATTTAAATATCTCAATTAAAGTGTTCATCAACAAAGGCAATAACAGACTTGGGTGATAAAAAAGAAAAAAGAAAAGTAATTATTTCTGGTTCTGAAGGTTGACAACCACCAAATTTTAAATGCAACAAATTTCAGTATTCTGACACATTCCCATATATTCCAAATATTTAAGAAATGTTAAGTAGTGCTTACCACTCAGCAATGAATTTATATAACCCAATATTCGATTTCACATATAAATAAATAAATAAATAAATAAATAAATAAATAAATACAAATACAGGTTTAATTTCACAAGATAATATTCTGCTTTCATTTTTCTGGATGTAATAAAAATAGTTCATATCATAACAATGACCCAGTTATTTTATTTAATTTTTTTAGCTTGAGCAATCTGCATTCAAAAATAAAACTAATGAAAAAGTCCTTAAGAAAAAGGAGCATAAACTATGTAAAAAGCACTCTTTCTTTATTTTGTTTTGTTTTTAAATATGTATTTATTTGAACTCCTATTTTCTAACCTTTCATTCAACCATTTACGACTCTTAGATAAGAGAGGTGAGATGACTAGACTTCGGGAGCAAGGCTTACAAATGGGATAACAGCTCCACTTCTGGTACAAGCAGCTCCTGGATGTAATAAAAGTGTGAAAGACATAGTAAGCCCTTTTTTTGGGATCTGAAGCTCCACGTTGCCACAGATTGTTAACTTATATTGCCTCAGACCAAACAACAGCAATGATAATATAAAAGTCAGATTCCCCACTTAACAATTGTTAAAGAAAATTTTTACAAATTTGTCATTTTTAAACTTTATTTACTTTGCAAAAGGAAATCTTGAGCTAATGAAAGCAATCTTATTTGAAAATACATTTGAACAGTTCTGCTTCCATCTTTCAAAAAACCTTTTAATAAATTATTCCATTCAAGGACGAAGATGAAGTTTGGGGGGAAGGATAATTTAACTTTAATGAAAACCTACAGGAATCTTCTCAATGTCACATGATACTACCTGCTTTACTGCAGGATTGCTATGGCTAAAGTTCCTGTAATATAAAGGATACAACAAATAAAGGTATAATGACTTAATAATAGAGATATTTCATTTTAACTTTCAATAAAACTGCTGAAGATTTAGTTCCACATGTCAAAAACAAACAAACAAACAACAACAAAAAAACCCACAGAGAAACATTGATATATTTATAACTATATATTTCTATTTATATCTACCTCAGCACTTATATCATCTATATAAGTTGTGTGTGTGTGTGTGTGTGTGTGTGTGCGCGCGCGCGAGCGCGTGTGTGTGTGTGTGTTTCTGTGTGTGTGTGTGTGTGTGTGTGTGTGTGTGTGTGTGTTTTCCATTTGCCTCCTAATGGTTACAAAAACTGGCTCTGTTTCTTTGCTTTTGTGAACCATACTACTAAAATTTTACTGGTCTCTGCTAACTCAGTCATCAAGGGTAGAATGTATGTAATAGGCTGGGTAATTACTTTTCATTGGATTGTAGATTGCAAGCCTGACAGTGGGCTAAAATGCTGAAAGTCTCGCATTGCTGGTGCATTGTGAAGGCTCTATCTCTGCACCCAACTATTTGGTTAGGAGAAGGAAGGCCAAAGCTTATAAAATCACAGAGAATTGGGGGTTGGGGTAGGGAAATCATTGAGGGCCTCTCTGCTGTTTTATTTACCCATGTATCTAACTAGAGACAAGAATCCTCAGGTACGATGAGGACTGTCTCTACCGACTCTGACCAGAAGAAAAGAAGCAACGAAACCGATGTCCTTCTCAAAGCAGTTTATTCAGGAACATAACTATGTGCAGTAAAAAGATCCCCCGACCTCTCTTGGCCATCCCCTTTTATACCCTCTAGTCCACTCCCCATCACCCTATTCCTCGTAGGCATAGTTCATTGGCACAGGACTACATTCGTCACATCATCTGATCTTTCATCATGGTGCATCTGTGCAGTGCAGTTTAATGGATGTGGCTATCTTGAGGGATATGAGGAAGTCGGTTGTCAGCCTTTAGACTTGGCGGCAGTCCCAGGCGCCATCTTGGGGCCGCGGCCAAACCCGCTCCTCACAGAGGACAATGTATATTCTCACTTGCTTCCTGTCTTCAATCATTCCCCATGCTGCATAGGTTCCTAGTGTGTTTTGATGGAGTCTTCTTCCAACTGTTCTGTCTGATCTGCCTTTTATTTCGGGTCTAGCTAACTCAGAAAGCATCAAAAGTCAATACATGCTTTGCTAATTCTGGAAGATAAAAAGATATAAAGTCTGTTGATGGTCTGTTGGTCTTCTGTAGTAAAGTCCCAGTAAACAGGTCAGGAAACAGGACAAAAGGATGTCTGCCTCTATGCTCAAGGACTTATCAGTGTGCCAATACTACTTGCTTATCATTTGCAAGATATTTATTATCGAATCAAATGGCAAGCACTATTGAAAATCTTCAACTAAGGCAAATCTTGCTGAATGTTTGAAAATGCATCAGAAATTTAAGAGGGCGAGTACAGTTCAGATAAGATCTTGAAATCTGCTACTTAGCTCCTGTACTCAATTTTCCCAATGTAGTTAGTAGCCACAGTTTCATTCAGATTACAAATAAGTGAGAGAGAGAAAAAAAAAAACAAAAAAAACAAAAAAAAACTTCAACCAGAATTCATTGAATGAATGGCTGTCTCTTTATATCTGTGAAATGCAGAGGCAGGTATTTACTGATTAAAGTATTTGTAGGCAACTTTGGTAACTAAGAGAATAAAGGCTTTTCTTACTCAGAATCTTGAGGAGTAACACAAATGCGCATCTGCCTGACATAGTACATAGAGTGTCTCTGTCAATGGAATGGTCAAAATAACCTTGGACTGTATTACAACTCAATACTTTCTGGCTCTTCAGCGGAACAGAAGATGAGGCGGAGCTCAAACTGAAGACTGCTGAGCCAAGCATTCTGGGAGACTTACTCTGACATCGCTCTAGAGAAACACCACCTTTCCTAGTATGAGCAGTCCTGGAGTCTAATTATATTTCTGCCTTCCTTGTTCATCATATACATTTGACTTCTTCCTCAAAGTCATGGACAGGGCCTTTACAATACTCATATACACATGCTGATGCCTACACAAATTAGTCTGAATTAATATTTTTGCCACCATCTTCAGTTCACATGCCATTACTTATGTTGACTATGCTATATTTTTTCCACTTTATAGAATGCCAATGTACTTCCCTGAAGCCAATATTTCTATAACCTTCCCCAGCTCGTTTGCTTCCCTCAGAGTTATGAGACATAAGATTTAGATGCCAGTGAACTGTGGTTGCACTTGACTGGAAAGCTTTCTGAGATTATTCACACTGCCAGCTAGTTTATTGAAGGCCAATTGGCAGATGAGACGTGCAGACAGATGCATCTTATAAATGGGCATCTGTGGGAAGGCAGCCTTCCAGGCCTTTCAGGATGGCACGGAATCAAAGAAACCAGTCTTCTTCAATGAAGAGAAGATCAACCTCACAAATGATGTGCTATCCAGTTGGCAAAGAAAAAAACAGAATATAACAAAGGCTGACACATTAAGTGTACTGTAAAACTGAAATCTTTCAACCAAGTGAATTTAACAGGAAAATCCCATTAAAATAATGATTTTTGCCTTCTCTTGATGTATAAGATCTAATTAATTATCATAGAAATACATAAAACTTTATTGTACTTAAGCATACCAGATACATTTATATCTGTTATTTGTATATTTTAATATGTGAATATTAACATGAACACTTTATAGATGTGTGTGCTTAGAGAATATAAGGAAGGCCAGAAAATTCCTAAGCTGTGTAGAAAATTCAGAATATATTCTAAACATCTAATCGTAGGTAGCCATAACATGTAGAATGGAAACGTAAAACCCTTTAATCATGGGAGAATGATGAATTGATCATAATACTTTAGAAGATTAATCTAAATAGAATAAATCACCAAGCAACTATATTTCATAGAAAGCTATAAACATGTTTGGAAATCATTTCAACTCTAACAACAAATCAATGTAATACAGTAGCAAACACCTAAAGCACACATAATAGCAGTCAGTTAAAATATAGTATAAATGAACTAAATAGAAAATTCTTATTACCTTGATACTATATTTATAGAGAATTTTATAAAATATATACATGAATCAAAAATTCTGTTATGAGGTTATAATATGCTACACTCTGTTGTTCATCCATCAAGCACATATTATAGAAAAATATTTGGCAAATGTAATTTGACTTGTAAATAATATACTGAGCTTTATTCTAGCAAATATCTCTTAGTCTATAGCATAGTGTCTCTTACTTGTATCTTGAGATAAACCTTACCTTAGTATAAACAGGAAGAAAAAGAAGCGATTGGAGTAATGTTAATGGGTAGGGAGATGAGAGTGTAGAGGAAAATATGGGAGAAATTGATAAGAGGTGAATAGATCCACAATATTTTTATGGCATTCTCATAGAATTTATTATTATTATCATTATTATTATTATTATTATTATTATTATTATTACTAACTATATAATGCACAGTTTACAGGACTATAAAGTTGTGTCATAGAAGATGTTACTAACATGTCCTGGTGATGTGTTGTTATGGTAAGTACTTCCCTATGTGACACAACACCACTTTGAGACAGTTATGACTTTAGAATCATTATCACCTACATTCCTTGCAAACTTTAATACAGCAGAGGAATGTTGTAATATTCACAGCACTGGTAGTTAATCATACTGGTTTAATCGGCAAGGAATGCCAAAGCATAGATACAATATCTCTGGTAGGTTGTTTTTCTTAGTAGTAGTTATATTGCATATCAAAGGAAAGAAACATCATATTCAAGGATAAACACTGCTTCATAAGATATACTAGTTATCTCTGGGGTCATTGAAAGTCTTTTCTGTAACTAATGAAATGCTACTGTTGCCAGGTGAGTTTGGTGACAGACAAAAGGCAATCTTGATATAAATACAGGGTTAATGAACTGAAGAATATAGTATTACCTATCAAGCAGCAGGACTCAGGCTTGATATACCTATCTATCCTCAATTAGATAGCCTACCTATCCTCAATTGGTAGGATTGGTAGGCTCAATCCTACCAATTATGTGAATATTGCCCAAAACATAAATAATATCCATTGTGGTAGGATTTGAGATGCTTCCACATTATTTTGGGTCATTTACATTGAAACATATTCTAATTTATAAGATAGGAGTAGAATTTTATATGCTAGAGTTTAAGAAATCATACATATATATGTGTGTGTGTATAATCAATGAATATGAGATCTCTAATATGTATTAAAATGATAAATGTGTTAATATAGAATTCTACATTTCTGAATGTTTATGTACATGAAGTTGAATTACTAGAATTATATCCTAAAATTATACACAAAAGAAACAAGCAAGCAAACAAACAATATCAAGCACTCAGGAAGCGATCAGCCCAGAATTCTACCAGACTTTCAATGAGGAACTAACAACACTTATCCTTAAATAATTCTAACAAGTCCACAATTATATTTGCAACTTCCCTTTATGTATATCACTCTGCTACCATATTGTTTACCTACGAGAGTCTCTGCAAGCACTACAGTCAGATGTATATGTATCTATGTAGTATATATCCATGACAGGAACAAGAAAGTCTGGTTCCACATGGCTCAGTAGCTGGAGAGTCTAACATTGGGTAGTTTATTTCAGGCATATTTAACCACTGCACAATTTAGAAAAAAAGTTTTCTGCTGATAATTAAATTAATTCAGTCTAGTATGCACAATAAAGCTCAAGATGTGACCACAACAAAATACTTGCAAGATACAAGTGACATCTTACATTAACATATGTACCCTGTAATTACAGGTGACATCTTCCATAAAGATGGGTTTATAGATTAACTAAGGAAATAGGCTCAAGATAAATGAGCTAGGATTAAAGGCCTGGATTATAGATTGACAGAGACAAACAAGTTTAAGATAAAATGTCCTTGGCAGTCATTGTACCACGACCACACAAATATCACAGTGGTCACCAGTCTCACCAAGCTATTGACATCTTTCCCCGGCCTTCTGGACACAAACCAGGCTATACATCTCTTGCTTTGAGGAGACAACACTGTTAACGTTCCTTGTTCCCCTCATGATTATCTGTGAGCACAAGGACCTACGTGCCTTCTACAGATACTGACTTGTAGAATTTATACTGCTCACAGAGAATTATCAAGAAATAATTTCCTGAGGAAAAAAAATGACCTCTTCTTTGATACCAAAAACATTATGTTAAAAACTACTTATATCAAATGAATGATGGATAAGGGAGCAAATAAAAATGTAAAAAGACAAAGAGATTGCTGAAGTTCAGTGGTATTCAAGGTGACATGATTGCAGATGGACTAGAGGCATGCTGTAAGAGCAAATAGTTTAAATTTCCTTGATCCAGGAAAGTAAAAGTAGTTTAATAATATTTTAAAGAGATTGATTCTAGGAGTCAATTTATATCCAGACACAAAGGTTTGCAACTGACATAATGAAAGTAAATAGGTTAGGGAAATTGAGAAATAAGCCACATACTGGTGAATTCTGTCCACAGTGGACATGAAGCTCATGTGTTCAGAAAATAAGCATATGAATCCCAGATCAGAATGGACATCTTATTTTCATTGCCTGGGCTGTAATTTATCTTTCATTCCAGGAAAATATTAAGTGTAGGAAAAGTTGTAAGTTATATTATAAATGAATTGTGAAGATTCACCAATATATCATAGTAAAGTTCTCAAAATACTTTTGGAAAATTAATGCATGCTTCATGCTAATTTATCAAACTGACCATTTTTACTTGTAAATGTAGTTCTACAAATGCATGTTTTATTATATTTTCATCATTTGATGGACATCCAGGGTGCTTCTAGTTTCTGATTGTTATGAATGTTGTGGCAATGATCATTGATAGAAAATATTTCTATAATAAGATGTACATTCCTTTGCATATTTCCTTAGTTAGAATTCTGTTGTTATGAAGAGACACCATGACCAAGGCAACTTTTACAAAGGACAAATTTTAATTGGAAGTGGTTCACAGTTTCAGAAGTTCAGAATTATGATCACAGTAGGAAGCATGCCAGTGTGTAGACAGATTCTGGGCTAGTGAAGGAATGAGAGTTCTAGATCTTGAATAAAGGCAACCCCAAGAAAACTGGCATCCTCAGGCAGCTGGGAGGCTCTTTTCAGTATTGGATAGAACCTGCGTATAGACTGAAACCTCCAAATCCCAACTCTAAAGTGACAAATTTCCAGCAAGGCCACACCTCCTAACAGTGCCAGTCCATACAGGATAAGCATATTCAAACCATCACAATTATATATCCAAAAATAGTAGAGTAAGATCTATTTACAGAATTTTGGGGAAATCCCTGATATATTTCCATAGTGGCCAAAACAGTTTGTATTTTCGCCAGGTTCTAATATTCTATTACATAAATATTCCTCAACTGAGTAATACCGAACAGCTAAGAAGTACCTGAAAAAATGTTCAACATCCTTAACTATCAAGGAAATGCAAATCAAAACAAACCTGAGATTCCACTTCACAATAGTCAAAATGACGAAGATCAAAAATTCAGGTGACAGCAGATGCTAGAGAGGATGTGGAGAAAGAGGAACACTCCTCCATTGCTGGTGGGATTGCAAGCTGGTACAACCACATTTGAAATCAGTCTGGCTGTTCCTCAGAAAATTGGACATAGTACTACAAGAAGATCCAGCAATGCCTCTCATGGGTATATTGCAGAAGAATTTTCCAACTTGTAATAAGGACACATGCTCTGCTATGTTCACAGCAGCCTTATTTATAGTAGCCAGTAGCTGAAAGGAGGCCAGATGTCCCTCAACAGAGGAATAGTTACAGAAAATGTGGTACATTTACATAATGGAGTACTACTCAGCTATTAAAAACACTGAATTTAGGAAATTCTTAGGCAAATGGATGGATCTGGAGAATATCATCCTGAGTGAGGTAACCCAATCACAGAAGAACACACATGATATGCACTAACTGATAAGCAAATATTAGCCAAGAAACTTAGAATACCCAAGACACAATTTGAAAAACACATGAAACACATGTTTCATTCCTTCTTAGACTGGGGAACAGAATACCCATGGAAAGAGTACAGAGACAAAGTTAGGAGCTGAGACAGAAGGATGGACCATCATGAGATTGCCCCACCCAGGGATCTGTCCCATAAACAACCACCAAACCCAGACACTATTGAATAAGCTAGCAAGATTTTGCTGTCAGGACCCTGATATAACTATCTCTTGTGCCAGTGCCTGGCAAATACAGAAATGGCTGCTCACAGTCATCTGTTGGATGGAAAACAGACCCCCCAATGAAGGAGCTAGAGAAAGTACCCAAGGAGCTAAGGGGTCTGCAACCCTATAGGAGGAACAATATAAACTAACCAGTACCCCCAGAACTCATGTCTCTAACTGCATGTGTAGCAGAGGATGGCCTAGTCGGCCACCAATGGGAGGAGAGGCCCTTGGTCTTGTGAAGATCATATGCCCCAGTACAGGGGAAGGCCAGGGCCAGGTAGAGGGAGTGGGTGGGTAGGGGAGCAGGGTCAGGGGAGGGTGTAAGGGCACTTTTAGGATAGCATTTGAAATGTAAATGAATAAAATATCTAATCAAATATTTGGAGAAAAAAAAAAGTGTTTTGTATACTTAGCAAGGCGGTCTCACATATAAGTCATAGAGACTGTGACAGAATGCTTAAGACCTACACAAGTTGAAGGCAGGCAATGCTCTAGAGTGGAGAAGGAAACTAGACTTGAACTCCCATCTGGAACCGAGAAGCTACTTGGAAATGATACCCGCTGGAAACGGGAAAGTGAATCTTCCCCCCTGAACTATCACTGTGCATATCAATCATACTCCCAGAACAGACCTCATGCATAGGAGTACATGGCCAACAAAAAAATGGACTTAATATTTTTTGTGTGTAGTTTTGAGAGGGTGAAAAAGCACATGGAATTAAATTGATAGTGATGAGGGTGTATATGGGAGGAACTGGGAAACTATAAGGTATATGATCTCATATTGAATATGAAAATTTAAAACACATACAAATGCATTCACACATGCACACACACACACACACTATATATATATATATATATATATATATATAGAGAGAGAGAGAGAGAGATCTTTTATCTTTTTAACAGGTCATAATCTCCATGTATATAACAGAAATGAAAGTATTTATCATATCCCATTGTGTAGGGGAATCAAACACTGCAAGGGTGAGATGGGTAGCAATCAGATTTTTAACATACCCTGCCAGCGACTGACTTCCTGCCCTATAGCACTTTGAAGTTCCAAAATAACTACATGAAAATGGAACAATTTTAAAGGAGGATGTGAGAAGTGTGACAAAACCAATTTTGTCATATTTGCCTGAAGTCTTGGCCATATGGAAATACATACAAATATAGCTGTCTCACTCTAAATATGTAGTGATTTGTTTCTTTGTGTCATGCAGTGCCTGCCACAGATGTGTTCTTTTGAAATGCAAATAGTCCTGGAGTAAATAATTTTGTCAAGGAAACTATAAGATGAGTGTAACTATAATGGAGACCATTAAGGACTATTATAATCTACAAAGGAGAGTTTGCATGGGATAGTATTGATTATTTTTCTTAAAAATGAGTAAGTCAAAGTACCTTTGAAAAATTCTGTCTGTTTTCAGACAACACTTAGTACATTCATATTCATTTTGAGCAGGTAACACAAAATTATATGCTACAGGCTATATATAGGCACTGTTTATACTTCAGTATTTCAGATAAGGATGTTTTTTGTAGCTCTGGGTTCTCACTATTTCTGAGATGATATTTTTCTCATGTCAAGGATATCTAATACAGTGATGATGCAATCATGTTTACCATTTCTGTGCATACAGTAAGGCAAGACTATTTGATATAGAATATTTGCATAATTCATGAAGATACTATAATCATTTAGGTAAGCATCAGTGTAAAAAAATCCCCTGATCTCTCTCTCTCTCTCTCTCTCTCTCTCTCTCTCTCTCTCTCTCTCTCTCTCTC
>NC_034611.1:44332963-44340783 GCF_900095145.1 Mus pahari
TCCTGGAACTCACTTTGTAGACCAGGCTGGCCTCGAAGTCAGAAATCTGCCTGCCTCTGCCTCCCGAGTGCTGGGATTAAAGGTGTACGCCACCACGCCTGGCCCCTGATCTCTTTATATTCAGGATTTGTTGGAATTCTATCTTGGGTCCTTTTCAAAAATCAATTATAATTGTGTGGACTACATTTTATGGACTACATGTTCTCTAGAGATATTAAAGAGCTTTTCTTCAATGTGTAATTTACTATTTTCAAGCCAAATATGCATGTAAGTACTTAAGTTTTATGGTGTTATAAAGCATTTATTCTTTTTTTCTTTTCTTTTATCTCTATTTTTTTTATTTTAGTTAGTAACTTTATATCCCACTCACTGCCCCCCTCCAGTAGCCCCTCCCACAATTCTTTCCCAATTCCTCCTCCATGTCCCCTCTTATCCAGTGGGATCCCCCTGTGTATTTCCCAATCCTGACACATCAACTCTCTGTGAGGCTAGGCACATCCTCTCACAGTGAGGCCAGAAAAGGCAACCCACCTAGAAGAACATATCCCACGCAGAGGTAACAGCTTTCAAGATAGCCCCTGTTCCAGTTGTTTGTAACCCATATGTACATTAAGCTGCACTTCTGCTACATATGTGTGGAGATGTTTAGTTCCAGGCCACAAATGTTCTTTGATTGGTGGTTCAGACTCTGGAAGTCCTAAGGTTCCAGGTTAGTTGATATTATTGTCTTCCTGTGGAATTCTTTAGCTAGTAGTTTCTACTACCTTGCTTTAAACTGTAGGCTAACCAAGCTACTAGTGCCATCCATGTTCCCCTGGATCCACGGTTGAAAGACATACATACATTACTTTAAATTTAATATGCTTTTAACTCAATGTCTGGGCTCTTCTTAGTCTTCTTCAACTAGCTTGCCCTTCTTTTCACTCCTAGCTCAACACTTCTAAATCTGCCCTCAACTTTAGTTGCCTGGTTACCTTCTCCTGCTCAGCAAGCTAAATCTGCCCTAAGCAAAGTTGTGTTTCTAATCTTCTGCCTGCTACCCCAGGCCCAGTTGGGGAAGTAGGCACTTCCACTCTAGAGCTCACATGGCTAAAGGCACTCTCTCCCTGGAAAGCATGGTGAATCTTCTTTGCTCCTCCTGTGCCTTCTAACCTTTCTAAGGGAACCTGAAAGTTCCACCTCTTCTGCCCAGTCATTGGCCGCTAACATCTTTATTGATAAATCAAGAACCAACTGGTAAACATGACCTTCAGCATTCACATGCTGATTCCCAATCAGAGCATCAGAACCACACCCTAAAAAGTTCCTATCCCATTAAGGGCTGAAATCCTTCCTATACTTCCATAAGAACCTCCAAGGTCCATTCAGTGTTTGACTGTTTACATTAGTATGAGTCAGCTTCTGGATAGAACCTATCAAAAGAAATCCATGCTCCTGTCTGCAAGCATAAAAGAGAATATCATTAATAGTGCCAGGGATTTGTCCTTGCATCCTATATCTTATGCTGATAATGAGTTATAACTGAGTTATATATGTATGCATCATGCCTGTCCTAATAGAACTGGGTTATCTCACTCAGGATGATATTCTTAAGTTCCATCCATATGCCTGCAAAACTCATGATATCTTTGTTATTCATAGCAGAATAATATTCCAATGTGTACCATGTTTTCTTTAGCCATTCTTTAGTTAAGGGATGTCTATGTTGTCTCCTGATTCTGGCTATTATAAATAAAGTTGCTATGGACATAGTTGAGCAAGTATGTTTGTGAGATGTTGGAGCACCTTTTGGTTATCTGGGTTTTGAGGTAGAATTAATCCCTGTTTTCTGTGAAACTATCAAGTTGATTTCCAAATGCAAGTCCACGTTTGCACTCCCACCAGAAATAGAGGAATATTTCACTTGAATTAGAGCCTCACTAGTCTGTGCTATCACTTGATTTTTTTTATCCTAACCATTCTGATGGATATAAAATGGAATCTCAGAGTGGTTTTGATTTTCATTTCACCAATGACTAAGATGACTAAGGACATTGAACATTTCTTTAAGTGCTTCTTGGTCATTCGAGATTCCTCTGTTGAGAATTCTCTTTAGCTCTGTGTCCCAATTTAAATTTGGTTATTTCGGATGTTGGTATTTAACTTCTTGAGTTCTTTATAAATCTTGGATATTAGCCTTCTGTCAGATGTAGGGTTGGTGAAGATCTTTTCCCAATATGTAGCCTGCTATTTTTTTTTTTTTTTTTTTTTTTTTTTTTTTTGGTTTTTCGAGACAGGGTTTCTGTATATCCCTGGCTGTCCTGGAACTCACTTTGTAGACCAGGCTGGCCTAGAACTCAGAAATCTGCCTGTGTCTGCCTCCCAAGAGCTGGGATTAAGTAGCCTCCTATTTTGTGCTATTTACAATGTCCTTTGCTTTAAAATGCATTGCAGCCTCATGAGGTCCCATTTTCGGTTATTGATCTTAGATCCTGAGCCATTGGTGTTCTGTTCAGGAAACTGTCTGCACCAATGTATTCAATGCTATTTTTTCACTTTCTCTTCTGTTAGATTTAGTTTTACATTGAAATCCTTGAACCACTTGCATTTGAGTTTTGTGCTGTGTGATAAATACAGATCTATTTTCATTCTTCTATGTGTATACATTCAGTTAGACCAGGACCATTTGATAAAAATGTTTTCACTTTTCTGTTATATGGCTTTGGTTTCTCAATAAAAAATAATGTGTCCATGGGTGTGTGGGTTCATTTCTTTGATTCGATTCCCATGATCAATGTGCCTTTATCTATATAAATACCATGCAATTTTTATCACTATTGCTTTGCCATATAATTTGAGGTCAGGAATGATGATTTGTCCTGAAGTTATTTTATTGTACAGGATAGTTTTATCTATCCCAGGTTTTTTTCTTTTTTTTCCATATGAATTTACAAACTACTCTTTCAAGGTCTATACTGAATTGTCTTGGAAATTTGGTGAAAATTGCATTAAATCTGTAGATTGCTTTGGTTATGGTGGCCATATTCACTACAATCATCCTGTCGTTCCATGACATGGAACCTCTTTCAGTCTTCTGATACCTTTTTCAAATTCTTTCTTCAGAGACTTGAAGTTCTTGTAATACAAATCTTTCATTTGCTTTGTTGCAGTTACACCAAAATACTTAGGATTATTTGTGGCTATAGTAAAGGGCAATGTTTCCCTAATTTCTTTCTCAGCCAGTTTATCATTTACATAAAGGAGCGCTACTGATTTCTTTGAATTAATTTGTATCCAATTTTCCTGAAGCTGTTTAACAGCTGTAGGAATTCTCTGGTGGAATTTTTGGTGTCTCTTATGTATATTATCAAATTACTTATGAATGAATAATGATTCTTGATTTTTCTTTTCCAAATTGTATCCTGTTGGTGTCCTTTAGTTGCCTTACGCCTCTCTCTAGAAATTCAAGTACTATATTGAATAGATGGAGAACAAGTGTAGGTGTGTCCCTGATTTTTGTGTAATTGATTTAAGTTTCTCCCTGTTTAGCTTGATGTTGACTATTGGCTTACTGAACATTGATTTGTTTATGTTTAGATATGTGCATTGTATCCCTGACCTTTCTAATATTTTTAAAATGAAGAGGTGTTGGATTTTGTCAATACCTTTTTCAGCACCTAATGAGATGATCATGTGATTTTTTTTTCTGTCAGTTTGTTTATATGTTGTATTATATTAAAGGATTTTTCTATATATTGTACTATTTCTACATCCCTGGGATGAAGACTACTTGACCATAATGGATGATGCTTTGATGTTTTTCTGGATTTGGTTTGAGATTAATCTCCTGAGTATTTTAGCATAATGTTCATAAGCGAAATTGGCTTAAAGTTCTCATTCTTTGTTTAATCTTTGTGGTGTTTCAGGATCAGGGTGACTTTTGCTTCACTAAAGGAGTTTGACAGTGTTTCTTCTGTTTCTATTTTGTGGAATATTTCGAGGAGTGTTGCTATTAGCTTTTCTTTGAAACTTTGGTAGAATTCTGACTTAAAATAATCTATTCCTGTGATTCTTTTAGTTGGGACACTTTTAATGATTGCGTCTATGTTTTTAGGAGTTATAGGTTTGTTTTAGTAGTTTACCTGGTACTTATTTAAATTTGGTAAGTGGTATATGTCTATAAAATTATCCATTTCACTAATATTTTGGTATTTTGTAGAGTAAAGAAAGGCTTTTGAAGTAAAACGCAACTAATAATTCTTATAATTTCCTCAGTGTCTGTTGTTATGTAACCCTTTTCATTACTGATTTTGTTCATTTTGGTACTCCATCTTTTGGTGAGTTTGGTTAAGGGTTTGTCTATCTTGTTGATTATTTACTCAAAGAAACAGCTCTTGGATTTCATGTTTTTTTGTTTTGTTTTGTTTTGTTTTGTTTGTTTTTGTTGTTGTTGTTTGTACTGGCTAATTTTGTGTCAACTTGACACAGCTGGAGTTATCACAGAGAAAGGAGCTTTAGTTGAAGAAATGCCTACATGAGATCCAGCTGTAAAGTATTTTCTCAATTAGTGATCAAGGGGGAAAGGCCCCTTGTGGGTGGGACCATCCCTGGGCTGGTAGTCTTGGGTTCTATAAGAGCGCAAGCTGAGCAAGCCAGNGGAAGCAANCCAGTAAAGAACATCCCTCCATGGCTTCTGCATTAGCTCCTGCTTTCTGACCTGCTTGAGTAACAGTCCTGTATCCTTTGGTGATGAACAGCAGTATGGAAATGTAAGCCAAATAAACCCTTTCCTCCCCAACTTGCTTCTTGGTCATGATGTTTGTGCAGGAATAGAAACCCTGACTAAGACATTGTTGTTTTTGTTTGTTTGTTTGTTTGGTTTTGGTTTTTTGAGACAGGGTGTCTCTGTGTAGCCCTGGCTATCCTGGAACTTACTTTGTAGACCAGGATGGCCTCGAACTCAGACATTCACCTGCTGGGGTTAAAGGCTTGTACCACCAAGCCCAGCTGCTCTTGGATTTCTTAGTTAATTGTATTGATTTGTTGTTTCTGGATAATTGATTTCAATCCTGATTTTAATTTTTTTACTCTTCTTTGGCGTGCTTCCTCCTCCTCCTCCTCCTCCTCCTCCTCCTCCTCCTCCTCCTCCTTCTTCTTCTTCTTCTTCTTCTTCTTCTTCTTCTTCTTCCTTTTTCTTCTTCTTCTTCTTTGTCTGGGAGCTCTAGGCATACTGGTTGGTTCATATTGTTCCTCATATGGGGGTGCAAACTGCTTCAGCTCCTTGGGTCCTTTCTGTATCTCCTCCATTGGGGACCCTGTGAGCATCCACTTCTGTATATGTCAGGTTCTGGCAGAGCCTCTCAGGAGACAGATATATCAGATTAGTGTCACCAAGAACTTGTTGACATCCACAATAGAGTCTTGGTTTGGTGACTGTATATGGGTTGGGTCCCCAGGTAGGGCAGTCTCTGGATTTCCTTTCTTCACTCTCTGCTTCACACTTTTTCTCTGTATCTCCTCCAATGGGTACTTAATTCCCCATTCTAAGAAAGTATTCTACTCTTCTAAGAAGAGTAGAAAAATTAAAATCAGGGTTGAAATCAATTAGACAGAAACAACAAATCAATACAACTAATTATGAAAGCTAAGAGCTGTTTCTTTGAGGAAATCAACAAGATAGACAAACCCTTAACCAAACTCACCAAAGTATTCATACTTTGGTCTTCCATCTTCTTAAGATTTATTTGGTCTGTGAATTGTATCTTGGGTATTCCCAACTTCTGGGCTAACATCCACTTATCAGTGAGTGCATATCATATGTGTTCTTTTGTGATTGGGTTACCTCATTCAAGATGATATTTCCTGGTTCCATCAATTTGTCTATGAATTTTATAAATTCACTTTTTTAATAGCTTAGTAGAACTCCATTGTTCAAATGTACCACATTTTCTGAGTTCATTCCTCTTTTGAGGGACATCTGGGTTCTTTCCATCTTCTGAGTATTATTGTAAGTAAGGCTGCTATGAATATAGTGGAGCATGTTTCTTTACTACATGTTGGAGCATCTTGTGGGTATATGCCCTGAAGTGGTTTTGCTGAATACTCAGATAGTACTATGTCCAGTTTTCTGAGGAACCGTCAAACTGATTTACAGAGTGGTTGTACCAGCTTGCAATCCCACTAGTAGTGGAAGAGAGTTCCTATTTCTCCACATCTTTGCCAGCATCTGCTGTCACCTGAGTTTTTGATCTTAGCCATTCTGACTGGTGTGAGGTGGAATTTCAGGGTTGTTTTGATTTGCATTTCCCTGATAACTAAGGATGTTGAACATTTCTTTAGGTGCTTCTCAGCCATTTGGCATTCCTCAGTTGAAAATTCTTTGTTTAGCTCTGTACTGTGGGTTAAAATAGTGTCCCAGGTCTGCCCCAGGGCTAAGGCCTCTGGGTGAGTTTGAAGTTTTTGAGAAGGCAAGGAACCCACTGCAGAGGTGGGGAAGCACAGTCTGAGGTCCCCACAGAACTGCTGGTATTGACTCTGGTCCACAGGGCAGCACACTGTCCAAGATGACAGGTTATCAGGCTCTTGGGCTTTGCAGACCCTGATAAGTGCCAAGGAAGAGCTGAAAGTGGAATGTGGGCCCTTGGGCAAATTCTAACCAAGGGCCCAAGGGAAAAGGGCAGGAGGAGAGAAAACCAACTGGGTCCTGTGGGGAGTAGAATCCTTTTCTTGCTAGGGTGGGTGCCTTGGGTTGGTGATGGCCATGGCTAGGAAAGCAGAGAGTCCGCATGTGGGAGATTAGATGCATGACTCCTTAGAGGCAGAACTGCTCCCTTGTTCTAGCAGATCCTGATGAGCAGAGACATTCCATAGTTTTAAGACATTTATTGTAGAAAGTTAGAGAGAGGGAGAAAGTAAAGAGGTAGAGGCCAGCCATGGCCAAGGGTAGAGAGGCGACAAGGGAATGGGGAGAGAGGGGAAGAAGAGGAGCATAATGCAAAAGTAAGAGAGTACGAGAGAGAAGAGGGAAGAGGGCACAAGCAGCCCCTTTTATAGAGGGCCTGCCAACCTGGCTACTGCCAGGTAACTGTGGGTGTCGAGTCCAGACAGAATACCAGGAGCTTGGGGTGTTGCCCTAAGTGACTGGTGGCCATTCAACTCTCTGCCTAGGACTATGGAGGGCTATGGAAGGCTGTAGCTGTGTCAGGAGCCTGGGGCCCAAGAGGCATGGCCAAACACCTCCTGTCCCTTGCAGGCTAAAGTCAGCCCCAGAGTCTCCAGTTTTCAAACCCAGTGCTCATCTAGGTCAGGCTTCCTGTGCACAGCCCTACACTGTACCCCATTTTTAAATAGGGTTATTTCGTTCTCTGTAGTCTAACTTCTTGACTTCTTTGTATATATTGGATATAAGCCCTCTCTCAGATGTAGGTTTGGTAAAGATCCTTTCCCAACTTGTTGGTTTCCCTTTTGTCCTGCTGAGAGTGTCCTTTCCCTTACCGAAGCTTTGCAATTTTATGAGGTCCCATTTGTCAATTCCTGATCTTAGAGCATAAGTTATTGGTGTGTGGTTTAGAAAAATTTCCCCTGCGCCTATGTGATTGAGGCTCTTCCCAAAGTTCTTTACTATTAGTTACAGTATATCTGATTTTATGTGGAGGTCCTTGATCCACTTGGACTTGAGCTTTGTTCAAATCGATCAATAAGAATGGATTGATTTGGATTTTTCTACATGGTAACCACCAGTTAAATTAGAAGGGAGAACAAAATATCCATGGGAGAAGATACATAAATAAATTATGGAGCAGTGACTGAAGGAATGACCATCCAGAGACTGCCCCACCTGG
>NC_034611.1:44341083-44355409 GCF_900095145.1 Mus pahari
AACCAGTACCCCAGAGCTCCCAGGGACTAAACCACTATCCAAAGAGTACACATGGAGTGACTTATGACTCTAGCTACATATGTAGCAGAGGATGGCTTTGTTGGATATCAATTGGAGGAGAGGCCCTTGGTCATGAGAAAACTCGATGCCCCAGTATAGGGGAATGCCAGGACAGGGAAGTGGGAGTGGGTGGATTGGTGAGCAGGAGGAACAGGATGGGATAGAGGGTTTTCAGAGGGAAAAACCAGAAAGGGGATAACATTTGAAATGTAAATGAAGAAAATAACTAATAAAAATTTCTAACTTCTTTATGGAGATACTTAGGGCTATGAACTTTCCTATTAGTACCACTTCATTGTATCCCTTGAAATTGGGTATGTTATGCCTTAATTTTCATTGAATTCTACAAACTCTATAATTTCTTTCTTTATTCCTTCCCTAACACAGAGATCTTTTAAGTAAAGAGTTGATCAATTTTCATGAGTGTTTAGGCTTTCTGTTTTTGTTTTTGCTGTTGTTGTTGCTGTTTAAGTCCAGCTATAAATAATCCATGTTGATCTGTAAGATATAAGGTTATTTTTTAAAAAACTTTCTCTTACCTATTGAGGTTTGCTTTGTGACTGATCCCTGATCCCTGAGGTGGTGAGAAGAAGGTGTGTTCTTTTGTGTTTGGGTGAAATATTCTGTAATTGTCTGTTATGTCCATTTGATTCATAATCTCTATAAGTTTCATTATTTCTCTGTTTAGATTTTTGTCTGGATGACATGTCAATTTGTGAGAGGTGGACACTGAAGCCTCTTACTATTAACTTGGGTTTGTGTGCTCTAAGATTTAGCAATGTTTGCTTCACAAATGTGGGTATACTTGTGTTTGCAGCATAAATGTTCATAATTGAGATATTGTCGGTAGATTTTTCCTTTGATGAGTATGAATTGTCCTTCCTTGTCTCTTTTGATTATTTTGATTAAAAATATATTACTAGATAGTAGAATGGCTTCTCCAGCTTCCTTCTGGGGGCCATTTGCTTGGAATATTTTTTTCCAGCACTTTACTCTGAAATAATGTCTTTTCTTTATTGCTGAGATGTGTTTTTTTGTATGGAAAAGAACATTGGATATTGTTTTCACATCCATTATGTTATACTGTATCTTTTGGGGGAAATTGAGTTCATTGATGCTGAAAGTTTTTTAATGAATGCTGATTATTTCCTATTAGTTTGATGGTGGTGATGTGTGTGTGTGTGTGTGTGTGTGTGTGTGTGTGTGCCCATGAGTGTGTGTATATTTGTTTACGCTTCCCTTCTTTTTGCTGCTTTTTGCTGGTATGTAATTGGTTATTTCCTCAGTATTCTTAGGTGTAGTTATCCTCCTTGGATTGGAGTCTTCCTTCTATTATTTTGTGTAGGGCTAGATTTGTGGGTAGCTATTGTTTGAAACTGTCTTCAAATATCTTGTTTTCTCCACCTACGGTGAATGAGAGGCTTTTTTGCATATGGTAGTCTAGGTTGACATTTGTTAATTTTGGGAGTTTACAAGATAGCTTTCCAGGATGTGCTGAATTTACAGTCTCTGTTAAGAATCCTGGTATGATTCAGATATTTCAGCCTCTGTATATTACCTGGCCTTTTACCCTTGTCACTAATAATATTCCGCCCTTGTTCCTTAGATTTTATGTTTTTATTATTATGTTGTAAGAGAATTTTCTTTTCTGGTGCAGTCTAATTGGTTTTCTATAAGCTTCACACACACACACACACACACACACACACACACTTATTTCTAAATTTAGGTTGGGAAATTTTCTTCTAAGTTTGAGATTCTCTCTTCCATTTCCTGTATGATGTTGGTGATACTTTTCTCTGTTGTTCTTGTTTTCTTCCCTAGGTTTCCATCTCCAGGATTACCTCAGTTTTGTGGTTTTTTTTTTTTTTTCCTTGCTATTATTTACACTTTCAGGTCTTACACAATTTATTCCTTTGCCTGTTTAGTTTTATTTTCTTCTCTATCTTTATTTGTTTCACCTTTGAAGTCCTGCCTGTTTGATTGTGATTTCCTGTATTTCTTTAAGGGCTTTATTCATTCCTCTTTAAAGGCCTCTAGCAGCTATATGTGATTAGATTTAAGGTCACTTTCTTTTACTTTGCTTGTGTTAGGATATCCAGGGATTAGCTGTAGCTGTGCTCTGATGGAGTCATATTGTCCTGGCTTTTGTGGGCTTATGTTCTTTTAAGGGCCTTTCTGGAAGAGTTTGGTCCCTGAATGTAGCTATTGGGAGGGGGGTTAACCTCGATGATCCTGGTGTTGCCTTGTGTTGTATAGAGTTCAGGATCCATGGTTCTGTATTTTTCAGAACCAACAGATTCAATGAAGTTAGGCAGAGATTTGGCAGGAAAATGAAGGTCTGCCAGGGATATCTGGATTCTCAAAGCAGCTGGGCTTGCTCCAGGGGACTCAGCAAACAGAGAATAAAGTTAAGGGAATGAAAGCTTACTTGTATGTTTTAGGTTCACTTGGGAGGAGAGGTTCAGGAATAATGAATAATAGCAGGCTGCTCAGGGCCAAACTTTTTATTTTTAATGTCATTGTACAGCTAAAGTAGATGTTAAGTGTTACATCACTGTAGTCTTTCTACTCTAATGTTAATTAACTACTTTTACACATGTATATATTAACCAACCCTACAGGTGTTTGTCCTATGTCTGATGTGTGTGGCTTTGTTAATTGTCTATTCTATTCAAATAGTTAAGTTAATCAATTCATTTAAAGAGCTATTAAGTGTTCAATTTGACATCAAATATGCACAGAAAGGAAGCACAGCCCATCTCTTGTGGTAAATAGAACTAAAAATGGAACAGAGTAGTGTTGTAATAGAATCACTAGAAATGAATTTCTGGAAACTTGAAGAATGTACTTTGATTGTAAAAATCAAAGTAGAGATTGATTTAGAATTCTAGTCCAAGGTAGAATACAATATAATATAAAATGAAATAAAATATTTTCAGATTAAAATAAATTAATATTTAGATATTTTGATAAATGAAACATTCATGATAATTAAATTAATTGATATTGTAAAGTAAAATAAAAAATATCTGGTAATAAAAATAGATAAAAATTAAAGAATGTAAAGTACAGATAGTTAAATAAGTCCTTGGAAACTGAGGAGTTTACTGCTGAAACCCCTTTGATGACATTTATAATTGGCTTATGTTTGCAATATAGCAAAATATCATTAACACTCTCAGACATGGGCTTCTTCTCATGGAATATGTCTCAAGGTGGATGAGTTTTGGGTTGGCTGTTCCATTAATTTCTGTTCCATCTTACTCCTATACATCTTGTTAGCAGGCCAAGTTGTAGGTTGAAGGTTTTGTATTTGAGTTGATATTTCAACATTTCCTTTGGAATCCTTTCTTGGTCGTTTGAGACAACTGGTTTCATATTTGCCATTGTTAGAGAGATTTTCAGAAGTTTCCACTGCCCTAGTTTTCTAGTTCATCCCAGACATGGCCCCCCATGTCAGTTGTATTTCTCAGTATTTTTCTCCCACTGTACTCCTCAGAACTGATCTATCCCTTAAATCACATTCAACTGTGATAAAGAGCACTCCAAACCCAGGCACCACTTCCACCTCACAATTCTGGTCTATGTTAAATTTTTCATTAATGAAAGTTATAAGGCTTATGAATAATAGTTATATTATCAGATCTGAGGCCTATATAAATACATTTAAGTACTTATACTTCAAAGTAAAATGTTATAATGTTAAAGAATTTATATCTGAAACTCATAACTCCTGCAGCTATAAATGATTTCTTTAAAAATGGAAAATTCTAGAAACAAAAATAGAAACATATCATACAGAGTAAACTATACTTGTATGAACAGACATGGAAATATGCTTATCACAAGTACTAATGAAGGCAAAGTTTTACTGTGTTTTGCTATGTATCACTTAACACTGCTTATAAATAAAAAAGTAGAAATTGGAAAAATGTAAAGTTTTATTTGGAAAAGTTGCATTCTCAATATGGTACATTTTGATTATTCAAATTTTACAAGGAAAATAAAACCATAATCATGATTTCTGAGAAGAAATAAATAAAGCATCTTCAAGTTAGGAGATACAAAGTATGCAGATTTAAGGTATTGTAACAATCTATAAGACAATGACTACACAACCCATTATGTGTTTTTAGAAGAAAGAATCTAAGTTAGAAGTCAAGAAAATTAAGCAATTGCCTCTGTGTAAACACCACCTACAAAGTGTTTTTATTAACAATTTATAGACCCAAAATATAACTGTAACATTTATTTTCATAAGACAGAATCTTATGATTATTTTGTCGCTTTAGAAATACACTTGTCATTTTATTTGACAAACTATTGACAAATAGAGGGAAGTAGATCCACAATACAAAGACTAATTGAGCAGTTTATCTTGGTGAATTTCATTCATAATGTGAGTAAAACATAACCAAACCAAAAGAGCATCAGTTAATTTGTCTGATTTTTGAATAACTATTTATGTATAAATGGCCTAATTATAATCAGTATTGTCAGCCAGAGAAATCTTGGGTAAAGACACTTGCTGTAATGCATAATTAACTGAGTTAGATTCCTGCGAAGCACACATTAAAATAAAAATCACTAAATCCAACATGGTTCAACTGATCTCTACATTTGTAGTAACTTCCATAACTGATATGTCTGTCTCTTGGTTTATACAATTGTAAAAGTGGAAATGTACAATTACAGTAAAATCATACGACTGAAATCATGTAGAACTAAGTATCAGGCAGATGTATATCCATAAAATAATGTTACTTTTAGCTTTTAAATATACTAACACCAAAATATGAAAGTGAAAAACGAGGTATGCCTATTATCTGGTTTGCTGGTCCTTAAAAAGAGAGAGTAAATACGTGTGTGTGTGTGTGTGTGTGTGTGTGTGTGTGTGTGTGTATGTGTGTTTATGAGTACAAATATGTATATGCATTTATGGAAATATGGCTGTCCATTGTCTTTGTTAGTGAGCAATGATATCCATAATTATACATATATCCATAATTATACATATATGTATAATCATGTATATCATGTATAACAACACACACATATAGATAACACAGTAATAGATATTTCATTAAAAAGATATACTATGACTTTGTCTTATATTTTTCAAATTCATTTTAAACAAAACATTTTATTGTAGAATAATTGGTAATCAGTATATTAAATTGCATGTCTTTACATTTTCTTCCTAAGAAATTTTATAAACTGTCAATTAAATATAGAATCCATTTTGTTGCATGTTGGAGGCCGTATAATATTTACTGAGAATGTAGTGAAGAAGAAATAGATATATTTGGTACAGTTGTGGATTTAACCTTGTTTAGATCACCAAATTAATTTAAAATATCAAGGAGAAAATATAACTAAAATATCATGTAGCTATAAAGGGAAATATCTATTTTTATGAATGGAAGTTATAGCTGAATGGTAAGTACACACTTGTCTTCTCTGTGTCCTGTATCCAGTTTTAAGTGTCTTAAGACATATAGTCTTACTATTAATTTCTGAGGAACAACCAAGAGCAAAGGCAGTGGCCTAGGTTGTTTGGAGATAGATCCTCTGGGACACCCTAAAACAGCAGCGCAGGAGGAAGTGCCACACATGCAAACCTTGCCATTTAATTTGGCTGCTATGATTTCTGGGAGTAGCATTATCCATGACAAAAGTGTGACTCTTCTATAATCTTTATATGTACATACATGAAACATAACAAACATATACTCATGCTCTTACTTTGCCCTACTCTCCCATGCTTCTCCTCACTAAACCCTCCTTCCTCAGTGTCACTGGAATTCTCAGCCAGAAATGGGGTATCCATATCAGATTCTTCACTGCATACCTTCATGGGTCAGGAAACATTATGAGCAGGAGACTAGAAAGATATTAAGTGTGAGAAATTGTAGGAGATAGGATGAAAATGGTGTGCTTTGGACATAACAGGAGTGAAACACTAATGAACTCAAAGCAGCTTTGACCGAAGCAAGATCAAATCAGAGGACAATCTATCCTGGATGAGGTAAAGATTTATGAGCCCCTACTCATGAGATGCTATGGATAGTGAATGATTTCTGGAAAGAGGGGAGTTTGTGCATTAAGTTGTGGTTACCAATAGGAGGAACACACTTTACTAAATGGCACTAAACATATTAGCATACAAGCAGCATAAATATTGCTAGGTTATTTTTTAAAAAGGAAATGAGGTTAGATTGAAAGAGGATGTGGGTATATGTCCAGGAGAGGAATTGCTGGATCTTCTGGTAGTACTATGCTCAATTTCCTGAGATACCACCAGCCAGACTTATTTCCAGATGTTTGTACCTGCTTGCAATTCCTCTCCTGAGCATATATTCAGAAGATGTTCCAACTGGTAATAAGTACACATACTCCACTATATTCATAGCAGCCTTATTTATAATAACCAGAAGCTGGAAAAAACCAGATATCTCCCAACAGAGGAATGGATACAGAAAATATGGTACATTTACACAGTGGAGTACTACTCAGCTATTAAAAACAATGAATTTATGAAATTCTTTGGCAAATGGATATATCTGGAGGATATCATCCTTAGTGAGGTAATCCAATCACAAAATAAGTCAGTAGATATACACTCACTGATAAGTGGATATTAGCCCTGAAATTTAGACCATCCAAGATGTACAATTTGCAAAAAACATGAAACTCAAGAAGAAAGAAGACCGAAGTGTGGATACTTCACTCCTTCTTAAAATGGGGAACAAAATACCCATGGAAAGAGTTACAGAGACAAAGCTTAGAGCTGAGATGGAAGAAAGGACCATCCAGAGACTGTCCCACCCGGGTATCCATCCCATATACAACCACCAAACCCAGACACTACTGCATATGCCAGCAAGATTTTACTGACAAGACCCTGATATAGCTATCTCTTGTGTGGCTATGCCAGTGCCTGGCAAATACAGAAGTAGATGCTCACAGTCATCTATTGGATGGAACACAGGGCCCCTAATGAAGAAGCTAGAGAAAGTACCCAAGGAGCTGAAGGGGGATGCAACTCTATAGGTAGAACAACAATATGAACTAACCAGTACCCCCTGAGCTCATGTCTCTAGCTGCATGTGTAGCAGAAGATGGCCTAGTCGGCCATCATTGGGAAGAGAGGCCCTTTGGTCTTGCAAACTTTATATGCCCCAGTACAGGGGAACACCAGGGCCAAGAAATGGGAGTGAGTGGGTAGGGGATCAGGGTGGGGGGAGGTTATAGGAAACTTTTGGGATAGCATTTGAAATGTAAATAAAGAAAATATCTAATAAAAAGTAGGTTGTTTGTTGTGGGCATGATTTACACAGACTCAGGATTTATTACAAATAACATGATCTAAGCAAGAATGATTCTCCAATGCTGTCAAATAATTGCCAGCATTGTTTACCGTTCTCAGTATTATGGCTCAATTATTATTAGATTAATAGGAATTTTACTATTGACTCTGTTTATTTACTGGGTCTAAATATTTTTTTTAATTATCAAATTTGTGTTATAAATGTCTTAAATGTAAGTTTCTGGGCTAATATCAACTATGTCACTGCCTGGAAAATAAAAAAGTGGATGCTCATATTCATCTACTGTATGGAACACGGGGTCCCCATGAGGGGTTAGAGAAAGTACCTAAGGAGCTAAAGGGGTCTGCAACCCTATAAGAGGAACAACAATATGAACTAACCAGTACCCTCAGAGCTTGTGTCTCTAGCTGCATATGTAGCAAAGGATGGCCTAGTCAGCCATCATGGGGAGGAGAGGCCCTTGGGCTTGGGAAGATCATATGCCCCAGTACAGGGGAATGCCGGAGCCAGGAAGTGGGAATGGGTGGGTAGGGGAGCAGGGCTGGGGGAGGGTATAGGGGACTTTGGAGATAGCATTCGAAAAGCAGATGAAGAAAATATCTCATAAAAAAAAAGAAGAGGTCATGAAAAAAAACAAGAAAGAGGATGTGGGGTTGATGTGAAATTAGTTAGGGGAAAGAGGCAGTACAGTCTTGAATTGACTCTAGTCCTTACCCATGTAGAAATAAATTCAGAACTATAAAATAACTACAGGTAACTTGATTTATGGCATAAGTATATAAATGTAAGTATAAAAATTCATATATGAATTTATAGTAATTAAGCATTTTTAAAGAGACAGGGACTCTTAATGATCAAATTTCAATTGGGAATACAATAATCAGTTCTGTATTCCTTGATCCAATTCCCCAGTCTAATTTCAAACTCTGTAACAGAACACCTGGACAGCCTTCCCTGCAGCCTTTTCTTTCTCTAATGGATTCCGTAGATATTCCTCTAACCTCCCCCCCCCCCATACTCATCACATTAGCCCAGCCCCAAGCCCTACAGACATAAACTAAATCTCCCAGTCCCATCCTTATCTCTGTAGCATAATACCTCTGGAAACCTTTACTGTCCTCTGCTCTATTTTCTGCGGATCCCATAAATCTTCAAATTCTAATCTCTTTAGGGATTAGAAAATTGTGGCTTGGGCTGGTGAGATGGATCAGAGGTTAAGAGCACCGACTGCTATTCCGAATATCCTGAGTTCAAATCCCAGCAACCAAATGATCTGACTCCCTTTTCTGGAGTGTCTGAATACAGCTACAGTGTACTTACATATTATAAATAAATAAATAAATCTTTAGCTGGCTGTGGTGGTGCATGCCTTTAATCCCAGCACTTGGGAGGCAGAGGCAGGTAGATTTCTGAGTTCCAGGCCAGCCTGGTCTACAAAGTGAGTTACAGGACAGCCAGGGCTATACAGAGAAACACTGTCTTGAAACCCACCCCCCTCCAAAAAAAAAAAAAAAAAGAAAAGAAAGAAAGAAAGAAAGAAAGAAAGAAAGAAAGAAAGAAAGAAAGAAAGAAAGAAAGAAAGGAAGGAAGAAAGAAAGAAAGAAACTTGTGACTTTCTTCCAGCCACCAACACCAGCAGGCAAGCTCTGTAGGGCCTCTCCAACCAAGGCTACAAGTAAGTAGACAGTGGTCCAATTCTCCCAATCTAGCCCCAGATCTGTAAGCAGACAGCCTGGTGTGGTCTTTTCCTCTCTGACTCCATTCCCAGTAGGTCACAAATATCTTTTCTCCAAATCTTCCTTGCTCCAACTCATCCCATTGTTTCAGCCTCCAGCACTAGCAGACACTGCCTGTGAATGATCACCACAACTTGAGCAGGTCAGGGAAACAGGTAAACTAACTGAAGACCATCAACATTCCCTCTTCTCCTGCAAAGACAATCTCCCACTTTCATCATTCTCTATGCAAGTGAACACCTTCTACAGCCTTCTTTTATTATTTATCCACTACCTCCATCTCCTGTGGATCCCTCAGACTATTTCCTGACACTTACTTAAACTCTTTTCCCAACCGCTAAATTTAGAAAGCTCTCTCTACTAACTCACAGACCACTCCTGCCAAGAAAACAGGTGGGCTATCTTTAGATCTCCCTTTCTTCTGTGCCTGCAGATCCATCCTCTAATGCCCTTCACATGTCTGCAGCAGACCCTCTTGAGTAATATCTCTTCACTTTTCTCCACATTCAAAAATGACAAAATAAGCAGATCCTGGTTGAACATATTTCTCTTCTCTTTCCTATGAACCCTTTCATCCCCCTAGTCCATGCCCATTTCTAAGTGTCAGATTCCAATGCTCAGAAACATATCTTATCAGAAACCTTCAATAGCCATACTGTCAGAATCATAGAAAATTTCCTACTTGGCAACACATGGCCATCATTCTCTGAAAATCTAGAGAGAAAGCAGAAAACAAGGAACCAAAATAAACAAACAAACAAACAAACAACAATAACAACAAAAACCCCTCTCAACACATAGAAACCTAGACCTATTATCATCCCAACCTCAGAGGCTTAGACCCTACCACTAAAACATAATGAATGGTCAGGGCAATTTGTCTCTACTAGAGCCTCCCTATCCTATAACAACTCTCTCTCTCTCTCTCTCTCTCTCTCTCTCTCTCTCTCTCTCTCTCTCTCTCTCTCTCTCTCTCTCTCTCTCTCTCTCTCTCTGAATATTGCAGCATAACTTAGAATGAGGAAAAGACCATAAAATACAATTTATGAATATGAAAATTTCTTAAGGATGAAATTATTATTTCCCTTAAAGCAACAGTTCTCAGTCTGTGGATCATTACACATTTAAGGGGGTCCCCAAAAGCCACACAATGGTCTTAAGAACTAAGTTACAGTTCCTCTATCCATCTCCAGGCAGGTCTGCCCACATGCAGATTTGCCCGCATATGAGTATCACACTGATGACATTGTTACGCTAACCCCATCACTTGTATATGCCCTGAACATATACAAGTGTATGTGACAGGGTTGGCACCATAATGTACTTATGTGACCCAGTCACATTTGTAGAGAGCAGATACTGTGTCAAAAGCCAAAGTATTGGAAGTTAATGTCATTTAATGTTTTATAAATACTAGGTAAATTTAAAAATCATACTCTGTAAATTCATCAGCTACAAATATGTGTATGTTTGTGTGTGTAACTTTAATTTTTTCAAAACCTATTTTTAATGATAGTCCTTAAAAGCGTTAACCTCCCTTTTACCCCACCAACCCCATAGGTAGTGGTAAAGAAAGCATACAGGGGAAGTGGCCCCATTTAGAAAGGGTCTTTGGTGTAACTCACAGCTGTGTTGCCTGGAAATCAGCAGTTCAGTTCACAGGTTTGCACCTGCGGCTCCATCCACATGCATGCACTTCATGGATTGTGCTAGTGTAGACATATTGTCCTGGCTATTGATTGTGTTTTTATACTTGCGTGTTTGCATTCGTTTTGGGATATTGAAATCCTAGGTACAGATATCTGATCTTGTCTTTATTGGGTGGGTGTTTTGTTCTTTAGTTCTTGTTGCTTTCTGTGGTTATTAGAACAGTGTGGTGGCTGTGTGTTCCGTGGTAGGGGGTACTTTGAAATAGTTATGGCCACTGGCTGTTCTGGATAGAATGTGTTGGGAACTGATTTTTTAGAATGGGCATGAGCTATAAAGAAGACTTGCTGACAGGATTCACAGGAGAGAAGCAGGTAGTGTATTCTACCATGTTCTGCTTACTCTCCTGTAAATGGGATCTAGATGATGTAGAGGTCACATCAAGTAATCTGCTACAAAGCTGGGGATGAGTTGGGGGATTGGATTTGGAGGAGATGAGTGAGAGTAGAAATATGAAGCTTTACTGCCCACTGGCCCATTTGATTCTCTGGTGGATTCCATGTGAACATCTGTTGGAGTTGAAGACTGGCAAAAAGAAAGGAAGGGGGAAAAGTATTGAAGGAAAGCCATTGCTGATGGAGAAGGAAAATGAATCTGCAGAAGGTGGTGTGCTATAGCGCTGGTGATGAGACTGTGTGATGGGATTTTGAGAAAAAAACTGAGAGAGATGATCTGGATATTGTCAACTGACTTCTCTGCCCTACTTGATTTTCCAGCAGGCTTGGTGAGGTGGTACCCAGGGATTATCTACTGGAGTTGGTAGCTGACACAAAGGGTTGAGTAGGGAGAAAGGTTATAGGAGAGCTGATGCTTTGAACTAAATACATTGGTACATGCAAAGAAGTATAGATATTACATATTTTATGTACTTTTCATACAGAGTTTACCTTTTTAATATGATAATAGTCATTCACCTAGATAATAGTCATTGGAACCAGGAGTAGAGAGAAATGGGAGGACACAGGAGGTGATTTGCTACACAGCTGGAAAGCTGATTAGTAGGTATAATTGAAAAATTTTTATTGGTTTGTCATTGGATATATGTTTTCTTGCCATGAATATTGTATCTAAAGGCTATGGTATATACTCTAAAGCCAGTAACATGAATATTCTTTATCTCATTGTTCAGTTTCTTCTAAGGACAAACATGTCATAAAAATTGTTCCTACAAATCAAATTTAAAAGTACTGAAGTGTTAATGGGGATTGTAAAAATGTCATGCTTTGGTAGTGCTTAACTAGGGAATGACCATTATTGTATTAAAGTGATAAAGTCTATGTGATAAAATTCATAAAGCATGTAATATCTATGTTTTATTGTGTGAACAAAGAGATTTGCATCAAAATTATTTCATCACACTGGGTCCTCATAAGATGAAAAAGAGAGATTTAAAAAAAATTGAACATTTTCAAGTGTTTTTTCTTTTGGAAATTACATTTAAGAAGTCAGTGAGGGTACCCAGTACCCATATGTTACTTCACAACCAACCATAAATCAAATTACTGGGTTTGGAACTTTCGCTTCTGACTTCTCTGGGCAGAAACACTCAAAAATAGGCATATATGAAGTTAGTGTTCTCTCTCTCTCTCTCTCTCTCTCTCTCTCTCTCTCTCTCTCTCTCTCTTGTACATATATATATGTATATATGTATGATATATATCATAATAACATATATGTGTGTTACATGTGTGTGTGTTATATGAGGTATAATAGTTTGGTATGTGACCTATTTAGACAATCATCAACATGACATTTTTATATCTGTTTATATATATTTAATAGAGATTTCAAAGGTTTTTGGTAAAGGAGTACCCTTAGCAAATACACGAATACAATGCCATCATATTGGAACTTCTTTAAATTAGCATATTTATGGATCATCTTGGTTATCAACTTGGCAACATCTAGACTCAACTAACACCATAAAATGAGTATATATTCAAGATAGCACTTTAACCAAATCAGGGCCACACCTTTTATGACAGCCAACTTAAGAGACTGAAGAAGATGGAAAAATTTTAGTTTATAGGATAATTGCAATTGCTCTCAATGGCAAGCTTATCTCTCCTGATGCTTATACAATTTCATCATTGGCATTGAAACCTATTTCTATAAGATTAAATATAGACTGAAGATCAGCAGCAACATAAGAATCCTATAACACTAAGGCACTAGATTGGGACTGCTGAGATATCCAGTCTCATATTCTGAGCCACTACCAGATTCATGACCTTTCCATCAGGATACAGTCATTGAGGAACTACATGGCACAACCTGTAAACCTTTAATAAATTTTTAAGAGTTATGATTCACACACACACACACACACACACACACACACTATATATATATATATATATATATATATATATATATATATATGATAATATATATTGTTATGGGTAGTATTGACAATGCAACATTATGGCATATGCCACAATTATCATGAAGGGATTTCTTATTCAACGGTCCTTTAGAAAAAGTAACTTATTTAAAGCATAAATCTGTTAAAACGTCTTTTCCAAACATGGAGAAATCGCAAATTTTATTTGCTGTTTTCCTGTAAGAAAACTGAATGTTTTATTGAACATCAAACAGGTATTCAGAGGAGGCTGTCATGGTGAAACAGTACCTTCATATGGTTATTAAAAAAAGTAACCCCCTCAAATATTATCTACTATTAATTCTATAGAAAAAGAAGAAATTACCATAGGAATATAATATATTCATAATTTAAAACTTTCAAATTTGACTAAAATTACATTATTTTATGTAACTAGAATGAATTAGGTTGGATTTTGTCTATGTGATAAGCAATTATTCATTTGATAGTTTTTTGTACTAGTGCTCTGAGAATTTTACATTCTATATGTGATTATTTTCTTTCTCTCTCTCTCTGAACTCATTCCAAATCTACTCAACTCTTAAGTCATCTAAGATTTTTCCAGTTTATATTTTGAACCTGAACAGTTTGTGTTTCACTTAGACCCTTGACTAGGCAACAATTGAGTAGAGCAATAACGTTTTATCAGGACCACACAATGAAAGCAAACTAATTCTCTGTCTTTCAGCAGCCATCAGTTACCAAGTGATCTTCATCTATGGATGGGACTAAAATCCAGCCCCCCACCCCATCTTGTTCTCTCATTGGTGTTTTATCTGCCTTGAGATTGTGTAGATTTTACACATTATCTTACAATTGCTATGAGTTCATATGTGCAAGTGTCCAGATGTTATTAGTAAATGCTGTTTCCTTGTACATATTCACCACGTTTAACTCTTGCAATCTTTCTAATGTATTTTCTGCGATAATTACTGAGCCATTGTCCCGCGCTACCTTCTCGCCAGCAAGAAATGACGCGGCACACAAACAGGATCCTTCTGCAGCAACGCTTTAATGCTCTTGAGAGGGAGAGCATAAGCTTCCAACAGGCAAAGGGCGAAGAGAAGAGAGGGGAGAAGAGAAGAGAGAGAAGAGAAAGGGGAAAA
>NC_034611.1:44355420-44369944 GCF_900095145.1 Mus pahari
GATGACGCCACGGGAAAGGCAGGGCACAAGGGAATGGAAATCTACCCAGCACATGCGCAGCTGCCTTGTTTGTTTGTTAGAGCACAGGACATCAGCGCTATCTTGTAATGGCGAATGTGAGGGCGGCTCCCCACAAGCCATAAAAGGAGGAACTTTGACATGAATTTCACTTTTTTCAAACATAATAGTGCACTATTTATTGATGTATAGGACATTTTTATAGAGTTTCCATTCACTTGTAGGCAGTTTAGAAGTTGCTTCCACAGACTAAACTGAAAGCATAAACAAAATAATGTTGGACATTCCACCATTTTTTTCAGTGCTTTATGCAATTGTTGATACTTGTGTTTTTCCTTCTACAAATGGAAGACTCAATGAAAAAATAAGTTCGAGAAACATATGTAAGTTGTAGAATCTCCCCCAAAATATGTATTCTATCTAACTCTAGTTTCTTTCTCCCCATGGGGAATTCTTTCAATCCATTGAAAATGTTCTAGGTTGCATTTGTGATGTTCATGCTACTATTGCACCTGTGAGCATGTATTCTTGAATCAGTCATATCTCTTTAGGTTCATAGCTAGGTAAGATTAAGGATTACATTGCTCCTCTCCTACACTGACTAGCTCATTCCATAAAGATGAAAACTCTACAGTAGAGATGAAGTTTCTCAATCAATACAAGCTTGATTTACCCACATGTTCTGAATCATGTTTGTGGTATCTTCAACATTAGGGTATTACTATCAAGTTCTGGGGTAATCAAGAGCATTGGAAATACCCGATAAGGTAATAATGTAAACTCATTGATAGATCATTTGATTGCAACTTTCTTTCCAAATTGTAAATGAATGAAATCAATGCATATGCTCACATTTTCCTATTAAAATAAAATAACCTCAAGACCTTCAATTAAGCAATAAATTGAATAAAAGCCACAAAAATTCTAGATTCATATATTTTTACAAAATAATTGAAAATTAAATTTATTAATTATTATCTTATTAACACAAACCCTTGGTTAACAAAATTACAACAATTAAATTGCTGATCTTATGAAAAATGCAATTACTGGGAATATTTAATTAAAATATATACATGTATGCCAATCAGTATTTATAGTGTGTGTACATATAACTAGGAAAATAATTTCTTTCTGTCCCAAAGGTTGAATTAGTTAGAAAGTATAGCTCATTGCTAAATAAGGAAAATTAGGAAGGTGGATTTTCAGTTAAGATTTGTTAGTATGCTCAAATTAAAACATGAGAACAAATTTTAGCAAAATATTGTATATAGGACTAAGAATATTATTTTTCCACTAAAATGTATAAGTTATCTAGTAACAGAAAATATACACTTCAAACTATATTTGTTTGGCTGTTTAGATTTCATTTTCAACTTTGCATAAGCTAGAGTCACTTGGGAAGAAGACACCTCCACTGAAGAACCACACTAATTCCATTGACCTACGAATATTCTTATGAGAAGTTATTTTGACTGATGATTAATGTTAGAATAGCCAGCCCACTGTGAAAAATAATATCCCTGGGCCAGTGAGCATGGAGTGTAATAGAAAGGTAACTGAGCTAAACCAGTGAGAGAACCAGTAATGAGCATTTCCTCATGGTTTAGATCTTAATTTAGTTTTTTTTTTCTCTCTAAATCCTTTCACTGATGGACACTGACCCAAAATTGTAAGATGGAATAAACCACAAATTGCGTTGTTTCGTCACATATTTTTCTCAAGAACAGAATGCAAATTATAATAACCCCTTTTTATTGTTTTTGAAAAGTGTGTGTGAACAATGTAAATGTGTTTATTTAACAAATTTTGAAATTGAAATACAATATTTATTGGTTGAAAAATGTAAAACAACCTTGTTTTACATCATTCGGATCAGAATTTGAAGAAAACCCAGGCAGTGGTGGTGCATGCCTTTAGTTCCAGAACTTGGGAGGCAGAGGCAGGAGGATTTCTGATTTCAAGGCCAGCCTGGTTTATGGAATGACTTCCACGACAGCCAGGGCTACACAAACCAACAAAAAAAAAAAAAAACAACCAAACAAAAAAACAACAACAATAAAAAAGAGAATTTGAAGAAAAACCTTTATCTTAAGATAATAAATTTATATTTTACATTTAATAAAATTTATTCTTTGAAATTTGTGTATATGTGTAAAATACATTCCAATTAGTCATAATTTCCCAATTCAGTAGTAAGTTCCTCCTTGGGGCATATCACTTCCTGAACAAAGGATTTTTGACCAGCCCTACAGTTATTTGGCATGAATTTCCTTCTCCTGATTGGATTTTTCATAGGAGACTATAAGTCAGAAAGTCTTGGACAAGTGTTTTACAAACTCTAACAGACCACATATGCCAGGCCATCCATTATCACCAGTAATTATAACCAGCTCTTAATCAAACGAAAAGAGGTAACTGCACCCAAGCTCTAAATCATCTAAGTCAGGAAGATCAAAAGGGTTGGAGGTCCACCCAACAAAACAAAAACAAACAAACAAAAAAGCAAAACAAACAAACAAACAAACAAAACAAAAATGCAAGAAAAAAACCCACAGAGTAACAAGAACCAATAAATACAAATCATTGGTAACTCTCAACATCAAAGGTCTGAATTCTCCCCAAAAATGACATAAAGTTGTAGAATGCATATAAAAACAGGATATGAACAATTCTGCTGTGTCCAAAACATATACCTTTAAAATCAAGAATAAATCTTACCACAGGATAAAAGATGGAAAAACATTCCAATCAAATTGGCATGAAAAACAAGCTGCTATAGTCAGAAGATATAGGGAAGGACGCTACATACTCATCAAAGAAAAATATCTATCAAGAGGGCATTGCAATTCTTAACATGTATACACCAAAACAAGGGTACCCAAACTCATACTATAGCTTAAATCACATATTCTTCCATATACACTGCTAATGGGAGACTTCAGTACCCCACTCTCTCCAACTGATAGGTTAGCCTTTAAAAACTAAAAAGAGAAATCCTACACCTGACTTCTTAAACCAAGTAGACCAAAGATTTAGACAACATTCATATAAACGCAAAAATATATACCATTTTCTCAGTACCTTATCGAACTTTCTTCAAAACTGCCTACATACAAAAATCAAGCCTCAAGTGCTGCTACTTTAATCTTTGTTTATTAATTAAATTACTTGCTTGTATATAAACATGTGCATTACATATATTTTGAATTGATGTCATATACATATATATATATATATTATGTATATACAATATTATTTGAGAAGCATTTAAACTCCCATTATTTCTTCTTCTATTTTTTTCTTCTTAGGAGTATGTATGTTGACTGATGCGTGTTTGGACCATTAGAGATCTTTGCTGTGATAAGGAAGGTAAGGCATATCTTATCAAAGTTCCATGGTGTGGTTACTGACACAATCTTCCACAGCAGTCTGCATGGGGTGGATTCTCAATTAATCTGTTCATTTGTAAGTTGCATCATTTTGGTTTGTTGTTGTCATTGTTGTTGTTGTTGTTATTGTTGCTGTGTTTTTGTTTTGTTTTATTGGATATTTTATTTATTTACATTTTAAATGTCATCCCCTTTCCTTGCTTCCCAACCAGAAACCTTCTCTCCCATCTTTCCTTGCTTTTGTGATGGTGCTTTCCCACCTACCCACTCTGTCCTCCCAACCCTGGCATTCCCCTACACTGGGGCATCAAGCCATCCCAGGAACAAGGGCCTCTCCTCCCATTGATGTGCAACAAGGCCATCTTCTGCTACATATGCAGCTAGAGCCATGTGCACTCTTTGGTTGGTGGTTTAGTCCCTGGGAGCTCTGGTGGGTCTGGTTGGTTGATATTGTTGTTCTTCCTATGAATTGCAAACCCCTTCAGCTCCTTTAGTTCTTCCTCTAATTCTTCCATTGGGGACCCCGTGCTCAGTCTAATGGTTGGCTACAAGCATGCACCTTGGTATTTGTCAGGCTCTGGCAGAGTCTCTCAGAAGACAGCTATATCAAGCTTCTGAGAAGTCAGCAAGCACTCCTTGGAATCTGCAATAGTGTTTGGGTGTGGTGTCTGTATATGGGATGGAGCCCCCAAGTGGGGCAGTCTCTGGATGGTCTTTCCTTCAGTCTCTGCTCCACAGTTTGTCTCTATATTTCCTTCCGTGAGTATTTTGTTACCCCTTCTAAGATGGATTGAAGCACCCACACTTTGGTCTTCCTTCTTGAGATTCATGTGGTCTGTGAACTATATCTTGGGTATTTTGAGTTTTGGTGATAATATTCACTTATCAGTGAGTGTATACCATGTGTGTTCCTTTGTGACTGGGTAACCTAACTCAGGATGATTTTCCTTTCATTTGCCTATGAATTTCATAAATTCATTGTTTTTAATACCTGAGTAGTACTCTATTGTGTAAATTGTACCACAATTTCTGTATTCATTCTCTGTTGAGGGACATCTGGTTTCTTCCCAGCTTCTGGATATTATAAATAAGACTGCTATGAAATAATGGAGAATGTGTTCTGATTATGTGTTGGAGCATCTATTGGGTATATGCCCAGGAGTTGTCTAGATGGGTACTCAGATATGTACTATGTCTAATTTTCTGAGGAACTTCCAGACTGATTTCCAGAGTAGTTGTACCAGCTTGAAATCCCAACAAAAATGGAGGAGTGTTTCTCTTTCTCCAAATTCTAGCCAGCATCTACTGTCACCTGAATTTTTAATCTTAGCCATTCTGACTGGTGTGAGGTAGAACCTCGGGGTTTTTTTGAGTTGCATTTCCCTGATGACTGAGGATGCTGAACATTTTTTTTTAGATGCTTCTCAGTCATTTGGTATTCCTCAGTTGAGAATTCTTTGTTTAGCTCTGTACTCCATTTTTAATAGTTATTTGGCTCTTTGAAGTCTAGCTTCTAGAGTTCTTTATATACATTGGATATTAGCCTTCCATCAGATGTAGGATTGGTAAAGATTTTTTCCCAATCTGTTAGTTTCCATTTTGCACTATTGACAGTGTCCTTTGCCTTACAGAAGCTTTGCAATTTTATGAGGTCCCATTTGTCGATTCTTGATCTTAGAGCATAAGCCATTGGTGATCTGTTCAGGAAATATTCCCCTATGCCCATATGTTCAAGGCTCTTCTCCACTTTATCTCCTGTTTGTTTCAGTCTATCTGGTTTTATGTGCAGGTCCTTGATCCACTTGGACTTAAGCTTTGTACAGGGGTTAAGAATGGGTTGATTTGCATTTGTCTATATGCTGACCTCCAGGTGAACCAGCACCCTGTTTTGTTTTGTTTTGTTTTGTTTTTTAAAATTATGTCTTTTTTTCCACTGAATAGATTTAGTTCCTTTGTCAAAGTTCAAGTCACCATAGGTGTGTTAGTTCATTTCTGGGACTTCAATTCTCTCTTCTAGATTTTTTAAACAGTATATGATAGTATATAATTACCAAATTGAATATTCAATGTCAGACTCTATTACTTCTCTATACATTTAATTTTGTATCTAGTATTCAGCTTTTCCTCATTTTTTACTTGCCTACATTCTGGATATAGTAACTATCACTCAAACCTCACTTATGAAATCAACTACTTTAGATTCTATATGAGTGACATCATGTGCATTTAGTTCTCTGTATCTTGTTTATTTTTCTTAACATAATTATCCTCCTTGTTACAATTCTTATAATTTTATACTTTTTTTAACTAATGAGCCTAAAATTGTGTAAATTAACCACATTTTAATTACTTCTCAGTTAATGAACTCAAATCATTCTGTATAATTGAAAATATGAATAGGGCTACAAAAAAACCTGCACAATTTCTTTTTGTGTGGTTTTTGTTTAGATGTTTTATTTTTTGTTTGTTTGTTTGGTTGGTTGGGTTTTTTGTTGCTTATTTGTTTTATTTTATTTCATTTTTTTCCTAATAAGAGGAGGATATTACTACATAGCACAAGCTAACTTGAAAAGAATAATAATCACCCTTGACTTACCTTGAAATCAAGACCCTTTGTCTCAGTCACCTGAATAGTGTGATTACAGACCCTTCTATTCAGTATTCTTAAACCAGACTTCTTCAGTATTCTTTATTGGTTTTGAACATACAAATACATGCATAGTACATGGTTAATGTTAGTTGTTGAAATATTTGTGAATCTTTTCCTTATATTTCTAATTATTACTATATCAACTTTGTAAACCCTGTAACTGCCATTATTATTTATTATTATTATTATTATTATTATTATTATTATTATTAGTGGTGGTAGTGGTGAATTTTTGTTTTGCTCTATTAGTGTATATCTGTGATTTAAGATGTTAAGAAGAGTCAAGACCATCAACAAAGAACTAAGCATTTTTTCATAATTTCTGGAATATCTTAAATTGCAACTATTTGAACTTAGGAGTGTTTTCTGTTAGCATTTTAAAACAAGGTACTGTACATAAAATCACATACAAACTCTTGCAGGTGGTGTACCAAGTGCTCATAAATTTCACAAGTAATTTCTTTCAACTCAATTTTAATGTAGAATCACATTTTCTTGACATCTCTTAAACTGATTTGCATAGATTCCTCATTCCTTGACTACGAAAATACATCCCATTGAGGCTTCAGATTTGCATGTATTGAAGAACTTATTTGGAGAACACTTATAGATGTTCTGTTCTGAGATTACCAAGCAACCAGAAAAGAAGATGACGATCTTTGCAAAATAAAAGTGTATAGATAGCATCTTCCCTCTGAAATATTTTGTGACTTAGGAATTTGATGTCTATGTATACTTGACAGCGAGATGGACTTCACAATGTGTTACTGTATCCTTCCTTAACAATGTACATTTTAAGATTTAGACATATCTGGCACCTGTCAAATATTTTAAAGGCCATCTTTGATATCACACTGTAAACCGAGGCAGGCAGCAAGGTGTGGTGTCTGTGGTTGGGGTTCAAGGGTCTGTACTGATAGCAAATACTGAGGTCAGCTGCTGGTGGCAGCCAGCAGTCAGATTAACCATCCAGGAGAATTTTCTCTGAGGGAACAAAGCTTGATTCCTTGGGGCTAGTACTTTTTTTTTTAAAAGTTAGATACTTTATTTAAATTTCAAATTTTATCCCCTTTCCCCATTTCCCTTCTGAAACCCCCCATTCCATTCCCCCTTCCTCCTGTTCATTAACCTACCCCCTCCTGCTTCCCTATTTTGGCATTTTTCTACACTTGGGCATCAAGCCTTCACAAGACCAAGGGCCTCTCCTCTCATTGATGTCTCACAAGGCCATGCTCTGCTACTTATGCAGCTGAAACCTTGAGTCCTTCCTTGTGTTTTCTTTGGTTGGTGGTTTAGTTCCTGGGAGTTCTGGGGGTACTGATTGGTTCATATTGTTGTTCCTTCTATGGGGCTGCAAACTGCTTCATCTCCTTGAGTCCTTTCTCTAGCTCCTCCACTGGGCACCCTGTGGTCAGTCCAATGGATGGCTGTCAGCCTTCTGTATATGTTAGGCCCTGGAAGAGCCGCTCAGGAAACAGCTATATCAGGCTCTGATCAGTCAGCATTTGTTGGCATCCACAATAGTGTCTGGGCTTGGTATCTGTATATGGGTATCCAGGTGGGTCAATCTCTGGATGGCCTTTCCTTCAGTCTCTGCTCCATATTTTTTCTCCATATTTCCCCCTGTGACTATTTTGTTCCCACTTCTAAGAAGGACCATAGTACCCACACTTTGGTTTTCCTTCTTTTTGAACTTCATGTGGTCTGTGAATTGTATCTTGTTCCCCGACCTTAAAAAGAAAGCCCTAGCTTAACTATTAAGAGTGTGCCTTCCTGAACTTCAAAATTTCCCCTAAGATTTTGTATATCAACCCTGGTAGCAAAAATATGTTAACCTAGCTTCACTAACAATTTTTCTTTTCCAAACGCTTTCTAAAGGTGATGGTCATTACTAGCAATCTACATCTCTAAGTTCTTTCCTTGCTTGGTGATTAAGTCATTAATCTGCTCTAGCAGCAGGGCCTGAAAGATATCAAGAATTATTATTGTGCCAGAGGCACCGTGAGGGGTTGGAGGCCCCCTTACAGTTTTCATTCAATTCTTAAATTACGAACAATTTAAAGAAAAAAAATGCAGAACAAAACTCCACACCAGCATGAAGTCCTCAGAACACATAGTTCTCATGTCACATGTATTCAAGGTACAACCATTGTGTCTGTGCTAGCCAGTGGGCTGAATTCCATGGATTCTAAAGTCACTTGTTCCTCCTGCATTGTCCTTGGCAGACACATTTACCAGGAGAAAACAAACAAACAAACAAACAAACAAACAAAAAAACCAACAACAATAACACAAGCTGAGTAGATTTCAGCAATTCAAATAAGTGTTTTAAAACATTTTTGGAGTCATTGAAGTTCAAGATCAAGATGTAGCACCGGTGTGTGCTCCTTTTCATCATAGATATATGTTCTGGGATAACATCCTTTGTGTTATGAGCTAACATGCTAAAGGGGGCATTCAAGCTCCATTGGGCCTCTTTGTACGGTTAACAATCTCATCCATCTATGAGGATAGTTTAGTTTAGCCCAATGAACAAACCTTTGAGAGCTATAACAATATTTTGTGTGCAGAACAATCTCTCCCTTTCTCTCTCTGTCTCTGTTTCTCTCTGTCTCTGTCTGTCTGTCTGTCTGTCTGTCTGTCTGTCTGTCTGTCTCTCTCTCTCTCTCTCTTTCTGACTCTGACTCTCTGTCTCTCTCTCTCTTGTGTGTTTATGGACATGTGTGTGTGTGTGTTAGAATGTTAGATGACTGGTTGAACTTTACTGTGATGTTAAAGCAAAGTACATTCAGTCTTTCCAGAATTAGCTTCATCCCATATTTTGAAATGCTATTGCATGCAGGACAGGCCATTTGTGGGATATTTTCTTGTGATGCTGAGAAGTGGAGGAGCTATGCAGCCCACCAAAGAAACTAATGACTCTCCTGCTGTAGCATGGCCACCTACAGCAATTATCCGCCATTCAGTGGTGCTAACATGATAAAGCCCAGAGCACTTTTGTCTATGTGTATATGAAGAGCAGTCATACAATCACTCTGCATTCCATGTTCTATTCAGTATTAAATCCTTTCATAAACATTCAGAAATTTCACGTAAGTTGTGTTTTTTATGTAACATCAACAAGATATGAACAAAAGTGTTGCAAACATATGTAAGGTGGATTACGAAGAGATCTTCTTAGTATTGTGGTAACTTAGATGTAGCCCCAACTAAGTGTATTTTCAATTTGAAATAGATATAATAAAATACAACAGTATCTCTATTTACTTAAAGTTTTATTACTCTCAAGTTTCTTAATAACTGAAACTTCAAAAAGTGTAGTTTTATACAAATTACATAACTTATGGGAAAGTGCTATTACTATAGACTATGAAATATACATGTCTACACTGAGTATTGTGATGCATTCTAGTTTAATATATAAATCGTGGTTTACATATATTTTACCAATTAATTTTACTAGTTAAATGAATACAACCTTTTAAAAGATTAGTTAAAAGAGTTGACATAACAGGGAAAAGTGTTTCTTTTTAATTTTGTGATAAGTGAACACTGCTTAAACTTATTTGAACTGCATTGCAGTAGAAAATACAGAAATCTAAGTACTGCTTATAAGGTACTAAAAATTAAAGTTTGTATTTTTAAAAATCCATGTGTAGGAAAAACACAGAGAAATGATAAAATGATACAAAGACTATGATTCTTGACCAGGTATAATAAAATTACCCTATCATGAGTGAAAGACTGCTGATGGTTGTGAGTCTGAATCAGACTCTTTAAAGGTGTAAAATATTCTATTTTGTTGGAATTTTGAAGTGAACAAGCTGATATGATAATTTCATATTTTCTCATTCAGGACAATTTCAGACACAGTAATATGTCTTTCTGTGTAGAATTTTTAATGTGATTTTTAATGATGTATGTGCTTGCTTCTGTACAGGGTATACTATGTATTGTGTCAGGGATTCACACAGTACTCATGGAAAAAGGAATGCATAGGATCCCAACTCTGGCTTGGTTTTTAACACCTTTTATTAATTTTGCTTGCTGTATTATTAAAAGAATGAATTTTATTTAATCAAGTACAACTTTAATAAATGTAAATAGTCATAGCACAAGAAAGACATTAAAAGTCATCAAAAGCTACAGTACCAATTAATTATTTTCTAAATTATAATTTTTCTGAATAATAAAATTATAACTCTAGTGCAAACACAAAATAAATGTGGCAAAGATTTATTCAATTCATAAAAATCATGTTTGCAAGAAACATGTTAAAATAACTCTAAGAAATACCGAAGATCCTCCTTCTTCATTGTCAATATTGAGATAAAAATCACTGATTTATTAACAATAATACTCTTGTGAACCTAACCTTTTCAGAACCATACTTTAAAAAACTAGTCCAGACTATTTATTACTGGAGAAAATAACTTACCTAGAAACTAGACAAAAGTTTTGCTTTTGTACTAGTTACAAATATAAAACATAAAATGATGTGCTGTAAGAAGGCAAGCCCAGCGTAGTGCTGAATAAATATTCCAGCTCTTCCATACATTCATACTATATCAAAAAGTTGAATTTATTTATTTTGAATTACGTGTTTGTGTGGCTAGGATTTGAGAAAACAGAATGATGGTACAAATAGGACTGGAGTGGGGAAAATACATTTTCACTGTATTTAATGTAAAAAGGATTGTATATAATTTTATATATATTGGGGGGTGCAAATTGTGGGTACACTGCCATAAATGAATATGGCATCAAAGAAAACATCATTGTCAGTCCTCACCCTTCATCTTTGTTCAGAATGAGCCACTGTAATTTGTGGCTGGGGATAGCAGTCTAGGCAGCTTGCAAGCTACTAACTATCCCTCTTAGATCATCACCCCAGGGGCAATGGGATTGTAGACACAAAACTTTTTCTACTGTGCCTCTATTTTGCTTGGTTATGGGTTTTCTGTGCCAAGTACTCATGACTTCAAATGCAACCTCTCTCAATGAGGGAGCTCGTTAGTCAAAATAAAACCCATTTATTAATTATTAGAATGGAATTTAAATACTATTGTCATACTTTTCTTCTCTGCATGATTTTTTTCTCACAGAAATTTTATATTCCAAGTACTCAATATAATTTTCTGTTTATAATATTTGGTGAGATATCATGCAAATCATTCAACAACAAGAAATTATACTAGATAAAAGGAACTTATACTAGGGCAGTCTTTTTTCAAGTTCTATCTACATCATCTGAGACATACATAACTTCTCCTCAGTACATGGGATCATTGTATGAACACCTTAAACAAGAATAATAAAGGAAATATTTTCACTGTGAATTTTGGTATATGTTATCTAAGCAATTAAACTACTATTTTTTCATAAATAATCATGATGAAATTATTCCTTTTATCAAATGAAAGATTCTTTTTAAAGTATAATAATTCCTCTGAATAGTTACCTACAAAGAAGATGGACAATCACTGAAAAGTCCTGTGTGTGCATCATGCTCAAGTCAAGTTTCCTCAGAAGAAGCTGTGTGACCGCACTTGCTCTGCTTCCAGGGAACTGTGAGACAAAGATGAGTGTTTGCACCTGGATGTGCTCACTAAAACCATCTGTCCTCTACTGCCTCCAGTATAACTACAAGTTCTATAGACAAGAACATGCTGACTCTCAAGACTGAAGCTGGGTGTATTTCCTCCTCTGTTATACAAAATAACAGAGCTATTTAGGCAACTATTGAGGACATAAGTATTTGTTATGTTCTAAAAAGACAAGTGTATTCCTGTATTTCTAAAACATGGAGAAAGAAGACAATGAAATGGGAAGTGACCAAATAGGCAGTGAAACATGTGGCCTCTCCTTTCACTGTAGCTAATTGAAAGTATTGGTTAATCTAAGGAAGCAGATTAATATTCCACATGCAACCTAAACTTCTAATTATCACTAAGATTTTAATGTCCTGGTCACCATACTTGAATTAATTGAATTCTTAGCTAATTTTAGTAAAACTGATACAAAATCTTTATCCTTAATTGGTCAAAAGATAAACATTTCATTGAATGTGTAAAAAAAAATTGTCTCAAATAGCCTCAGGAGTTTCAAAATTTACACTTGGAATGATTTTTTTTTAAATTCAGTTCAATTAAATAGTAATATTACTGAATTCATGGCATTAAGTCTGACAATTCAGAGGCCTCCTAACATTTATGATAGGTTCACAGATTTGCATAAACAACTGTTATCCAAATATAATATGTTAAACACATTTAATATTTTAGAATTCTAATTTTCCCTATGCTATTTTGAAATATTACTCAATATTTTGGAGACTCCAAATCACTGCTTTAGACAATGATGCTGCTTGTTTCTAGTTACTACGTTTTTGAATTCTGCAGCACATCAAATGTTTTGTATTTTCATACAGAGTGCTTTGTCAATAAATATTTGCTAAACTTTTCAGTTCATTAAAACAAAATTGAGAGTTATTGTGTGTCCCCATCCTAGCATGTGAATGAAAATATATGCAAGGTGCCTATTCTTCCTAGAAGAATTTGTTTCAATTTAACACGTTATTTTATGTATACACTGTAATTATTTATGCTTGCAGTGAAAGGAATTGAAGCTCAATAATTTACGCATCAAACTGTGAGTGAATCTGAGGAAGGACCAGGCAAAATGAAATTAGGCTATGTGGTACAAAAGAGATTTCTTACAGATTATTCATTTTAATTAGGTTGAATATTCTAATAGTAGATCTAAAGTCAGAATTGATCCTGATGACACAAGTGAGTCCAACTATTCAGAGTAATTTTAAGGAAATTTTAGTAACAGAGGGAATAAACTGATATCATTATGTGTGTAATTATTACAATGCTCTAGACGTAATATAAAAAGCATTAATAGTAATATTTTGTCAAAAATAAAGAGTAGTCACAAGCACTTTTCTTAGTATGAATAGAATGGTTCATCTTAAAATACTACCGTATAGCTCTGAAAGTGTTAGCATCTCAAATAGTGTCTATTTGAACATTTTCATTCTCAGCAAAAGCATGTCATTCACATAATGATAACTATCTCCTCTTGATCAAGCACAGAAGCCCAAATTGAAACTTAAGTAAATAACTTAAGTAAATAACTTAATATTGGAGTTGGGATGGACACAAATTGAAAATCATGATCTAATTACCCACAGCAATATACAAATAATAAAAGTGAAAGCCAAAAGTATGTTATTAACATGAACATTTCCTTCTCTCCCAGTAGTTAAGCATTTAAAATGCTAAGGTAAGAACATACATTCATACACACACACACACACACACACACACACCACACCCACGCAGCTGTGGGTGTGCTTTCAAGAATTGTGACAAAAGTTGATTTGTTCAGGAATCATAGTAGGTGAAAAATTAAACACCCTTTAATGATGGTTAGAAAATACTCACCCCAACTCCCACCCAAGATCAAGCACTTTTGCACATGAGTTGACACAGAGGACAAACATGTCCTGTCCTGGTAACTGGAGAAAAGTCTGCCCTTGAATAGAGAAGCAAACCTTCCTGCCAATAGCTGGAGACTAAAATGTGTTTCTTCTATGGAATGAGAATGAAGTGATTTACACATAATTCTGGATTAAATACAAAATATAAATCATATGCTTTCAACATCTCATAGGTAGGGGGATACAAGGTAACAATTCTTTCCCCATGCCCAATGCATAAAAGGCTCTCATAAGGTCAGACATCATAATAAGATTATCTATTTCTGAATTCATCAATGTAAAACTGTCTCAGAAATATCAGACACTATTTTGCTGTTTGTAATTATATTATATGTATGTATGTATGTATGAATATGTATGTGTGTGTGTGTGTATATCTTATGATTTGTCTACAAAAATAGTATTCCATGGCTAGAGATGAACAATTAAATGAAACAAAATTCTCTGAACTGAGATAAGTGCCTTTAAGTGACTCATATTTCACATTTTATCCATATATGTATGAATGTACACAATACACAAATCCATCTAGTGTTTCTCATATGTGCATGGGCTTAAGAGGAACCATATGGTACTGAACAAGGAAGCAGAAATTCATTCCTTGAAAAAAAATCTTTCTTTATCAGTAGCCATTTATTGAAGCTCTTTAGATATGGATGGAAGCTTGTGTTATTTGAGAGCATGTTGCCTGTTTTAGATGCAGTGCAGGTCTTGTGTAAAATCTCTTGTAAATCTAGAACATATTATCACTCAGAAAGCATTCTGGTATTCCATCTCTTTCAGTCTTTCTTCACCATCCATTGCAATGTGTCTTCAATACCAACAACATGCATAGATAAATATTGTAAATATACATTGTATATCTATTGGGTCTATCTGCCCAGGGTCATTTATTCTCTCTCTCTCTCTCTCTCTCTCTCTCTCTCTCTCTCTCTCTCTCTCTCTCTCTCTCTCTCT
>NC_034611.1:44369973-44371095 GCF_900095145.1 Mus pahari
TCCTGGATCTCTAAAATAATTTTATTTGTCAAAATGAGGAGGAGGAAGGAAAACTATCTTTAGCTTGAATATAAAGATAATTGTTAAAATAGGGAAGAAACTTGAGGGACTAGAAGGGAAAAGTCTAATCAGGATCTATTGCATGAGAAAAGAATAAATGTTGCAGAGAACTTCTTCACAAACCAGAGGCAGACTCAGAGAAAATCATAAAAGAATCCAACCTCCATTATATTGCCATTTACTATAAAAGTAATTAAACAATTATATAAGGACATTTATGGGTAAATAACAAAATTGATAGCAGAGCTATCAGACAGGATGATATTTTCTAGTTCCATCCGTTTGCTTGCAAAACTCATGATATCCTTGTTCTTGGTAGCTGTTCATTGTGTAAATGAACCACATTTTCTGTATACATTCTTTCCTTATGGGAGCACCAAGATTTCCAAGAGAAAACCATATAAAAACAGTATCTTTCCATGAATCCAGGACTACAGAGGGTATTAGAAGGAAAACTCAATTTTCTTGTATCTGTTGAGACATGCTTTGTGTCTCAGTATGCTGTCAATTTTATAGAAAGTTCCATGAGGTACTGAGAAGTGTATATGTATGTATACATACGTATGTAAATGTGAGCGCTCCCAAGAAACACCGAAGGCTGTACGTCTATGTGTGCATATGCATATGTATATGTTTATGTGTACTTTTATAGGTGAAATGTTCTTTAATATCAGGACCGGTTAGTGAATAATGCCTGTTAACATTAGTATTTCTCTGTTTACTTTTGTCTAGATGACTTTGCCACTGTGAGAATAGGGTATTGATGTCTCACACTCTCAGGGTGTGAGGGTCAATGTGATATTTAAGTTTTAGTAGTTTTCTTTTACAAAATTGGTGCCTTTATGTTTGGGGGTATAAGTGTTAAGAATTGCAATGTCATCCTTATGGAATTTTCACTTGAGTATGCAGAATATGTTTTACTTTGATATCTATTTTGTTAAGATATTAAAATTGCTGCACCAGTTCTTTTCTTAGGTCCATTTCTTAGAATATATTTTTCCAACCCTTACCTTAATATACATCTTTGATGGTCAAGTGTGTTTCTTGGATATAGCAAAAAAA
>NC_034611.1:44372340-44404049 GCF_900095145.1 Mus pahari
TCTCTCTCTCTCTCTCTCTCTCTCTCTCTCTCTCTCTCTCTGACAAATTTCCTATTTGAACATGAATGTAAATCTACTCAATAAAATACTTGCAAATTAAATTAAATCTAAGTGCACATCAAAAATATCCTCTGCCATAATCAAGGAGTCTTCAATACCAGAGACGCAGATATGGTTCAACACAGTAAAATCTTAAGTGTAACACAACATATAAACAAACTGAAAGAAAAAGTAAATACATGATCATCTCATTAGATGCTGAAAATGCCTTTGAGAATATCTAATAAACCTGCAAATAAAAATCCTGGAGATATTAGGAATACAGGGGACAGAGTTTAACATAATAAAGGCAGTTTACAGTGAGTTTCTGGCCAACATCAAATCAATTGGAGAGAACTCAAAGCAATATAGAAAAAGTAGGGAAAAGCTTTTAACACATTGGCATAAGAAACAACTTTCTAAGAAGAACACAAATACAGAAAATATTAACATCACCAATTAATGACTGGGACCTCTTTTAAAGGCAAAGATAACTATCAATAGGATAAAATGGCAATCTACAGAATGGGGACCAATTTTCAACAATTCTACATCCAACATAGGGCTAATATCCAAATTTTAAAAAAAGGGGGGGGGGATACAGCCCTAAACAGAGAACTCTCAATAAACAAATTCTTTATTTCTTTATTTATTCTCTCATATTACATTTTCCCTCCCTCCTCCCTTTCCAATTTCTACCATTCTTTGCCTTCCCACCCCGATGGGGAGAAGTGGATCTAACAGCCATTAAGTAAATGATAACCAAGCTATAATCCGTAGACCCAGAGATGTTAGGTAGAAAAGAAGGTTCTAGGGCAAATCATGCATAGAAGGAGGTCAGCTGTACATGGATGAGAGCAAGAGGGATCAGCTGTTGGAGTAGATTGGATGGACAGAGTGACTGCTGCGAAAGACAGCTGGAATTGGGCTGCACTTAGGAAGCATTGTGGAAACATACTACAATAGAAAACTTCTGGACTATATGAGGGTGATACTAGTGAGGAATCCTAGTAATGAAGGATATGGGATGTCCACTCCCTATCTCTTGTAACCAGATAAAGCTTACAGACTTGGACTAGGTTGCATTTGGTTGAGTTGTTGCCCAAAGGCTTCCAGGGAAGATCTCCAAACATCCCAAGCTGAAGATAGGAGTATTGTTCTTTGCAAATTGACAGTGACATTGCTAAAGATAACATCCACACAATTCTTTGAAAATGCAGAGGTTCGTTCGGCTGGTGCCTACCTGAAGCCTTCAGCCCGATGTTCTTGTCTCTTAGGTGTGGGAAGGTTGCAGAAAGGAAGCCTCCTTTCTCCAGGCTATGGAAATGACAACAAATGCAGCCACAGAACTTTGACATACAAGGAGTCCTGCTTCAAGATGTGTTGAGGCTATGGTCATGAAGAACTTATTTGAATGATCACCCAATGTCTCCTTTAACTTGAGGCCTACGTCACCAGAGGAAGCACATGCTGAACAATGCTACAATAGCCATGAAATTGAGAATGGATAGCCTAGTGACCTAGTGTAGAAACAATCACAAATGGTCTAAAAATGTAAATGAGATGATTTCTAATGATATTCTGCCATATTCAAAGATTGTTGCTTAGTCCAGTCATGATCAGAGAGTGTTTCTCTGGCCCCAGATGGTAGCTTGAGCAGAGACCCACAGTCAGATATTATGCAGAGGGAGATTCTAAATTGTATGCCTCCATTTGCTCCCTTCTCCCTTCTGAGATCAGGGAGTCCCACAGAAGAGGGAAGAAAGATTCTAGGAATCAGAGGGAATGGAGGACACTAAGAGAATATCAATGAGTGCATCGTCCTGAAATAACGAAGTAGGGCTCATATGGACTAGCAGAGACTGAAGCCGTGAGCACAAGTCCTGGAAGGGTCTGCGCACTTTCTCTGTGTGCATGTTACAGTTGTCAGCTTGGTGTTGCTGTGGAACTCCTAACTGTGGGAAGGGGCACCAGTTCTTTCACTATTTTCCCTGCTCTTGGGATTCTTTCTCCTGTTGTGTTGCCTTGGGCAGCCTTGGCCTTATCTTAATGTTTTTTATTTATTCCTGTTTAGTTGTTTCTTAAGAGGCATAGCCCTTTCTGAAGTAATACTGAAGGCCAGTGGATCGGGGGAAATGGGATCTGGGGAAGAACTGAGAAGATTTCATAGCTGGGAAACCATGGTCAGTGTGTATTGTACAAGAGACATCTATTTTCAATAAAAATAATGTTATATTCATCATTGTCAATCATCAGGCCAATAGAACTAATATTTAATTTTTTATTATAATTAAATGATTGTATCACTTCTACACTTTACTTTCTCTCTTCTAATCTGTCTTATGTCACCTTCTGACACCTGTCCTATTACATCCATCCCCCCCAACTTTCTCTCAAATATGATCACCTTTTCTTTCATTATTGTGTAAGTACAAATTTCTGAGGCCATTTAATGTTGTTTAGGCATATATCATTGTATTGCTAAGTAAGTAGTATTGAATAACCTTTCAGGTGCCTCTTCTGAGGCAGGATATTTTCCCTCTCATCATAATAGTTGACTATAGTTCTGTGTCTGGGAGGAGGGTCCAATGAGGTTTTCCATTCCAGGATAGAATGTTTGCTAGTGTTGTTATTCTTTTATTCTTTGTTACACTTTTTAAATTCTTTTTTTTTATACTCCTTATTCCATCTTCACACCCCCATCCACCTTCCTACTGTTCTATGTCCCAAACCTCCTTCCCACCCCACCCCATCTCCATGTGGATGCTCCCACCCCCTCCACCCCAACTGATCTCTAATCCCCCTGGGACCTCCAGTCTCTTGATGGTTAGGTGCATCATCTCTGAATGAAAAGAGACCTGGAAGTCCTACACTGTATGTGCATTAGGTGACCTCATAGTAGCTGGTGTATGCTGTCTGTTTGGTGGTCCACTGTTTGAAAGATCTCAGGGATCCATATTAATTAAGACTGCTGGTTCTACTACAGGATCACCCTTCTCCTCAGCTTCTTTGAGACTCCCCTAATTCAACAACAGGACTCAGCTGCTTCTGCTATTGGCTGGGTGCAAATATCTTCATCTGACTCTTTCTGCTGCTTGTTGGGTCTTTCAGAGGGCAATCATGATAGATCCTTTTTTTTTTTTTGAGTGCTCCATAGCTTCTATAATAGTGTCAGGCATTAGTACCTCCCCTTGACCTGGATCCCACTTGTAGGACCTGTCGCTGGACCATCTTTTCCTCAGGCTCCTCTCCATCTCAATCCCTGTAATTCTTTTAGACAGGAAAAAAAATATGGGTCAGAGTTGTGACTGTGGCATGACAAGCCAATCCCTCACTTGATGTCCCGTCTTCCTGCTGGAGGTGGGCTCTATAAGCCCTCTCCCTACTGCTGGGCATTTCAGGTAAGATCCCTCCCTTTGAGTCTTGATAGTCTCTTAAGCTCTAAGTCTCTGGTATATTCTGGGACATTCCCCTAACTATTTCCTGAGGTTGCCTGTTTACATTCTTTCTGTTGGCCCTCAGGGCTTAAGTTCTTTTCCTTCACCCAATACCAGATCAGGTTCTGTTCTCCATCCCCCACACCCCCACTAGCTCCCACACCATCTACTTTCCCTCCCAGGTCCCTCCCTCTCTTCCCACTTGTTATTGCTTTCTTCTCTCTCCCAAGTGGGACTAAGGCATCCTCACTTTGGCACTTCAGCTTGAGCTTTTTGAGTTCTGCTGATTGTAACTTGTGTATTCTGTTTTTGTTTTTTGTTTGTTCGTCTGTTTGTTGGCTAATATGCACTTATTAGTGAATACATGCCATGCATGTTCTTTTGAGTTTGAGTTAACCTCACTCAGGATGATATTTTCTAGTTGCATCCATTTGTGTGCAAAAGTCAGGATGTCCCTGTTCTTAATAGCTCAGTAGTACCCATTGTATAAATGAACCATATTTTCTGTATCCATTTTTCTGTTGGGGGACATCTAGGTTGTTTCCAGATTCTAACTACCACAAATAAGGCTGCTATGAACATAGTGGAACATGTAAGAACTCAAGATGTTAATCACCAAAAAATCAAACAACCCAATCAAAAAATGGAGTATAGAACTAAACCAAGAATTAACAACTGAGGAATCTCAAATGGCTGAGAAGCACCTAAAGAAATCTTCAAAGTCCTTAGTGATCAGAGAAATACAAATCAAAACGCCCCTAAGATTCCACCTTACACCAATCAGAATGGGTAAGATCAAAACCTCAGTTGACAACACATGTTAGTAGGATGTGAAGAAAGACAAACACTCCTCCATTGCTGGTGGGATTGCAAACTGGTACAACCACTTTGGAAATCAATCTGGAGGTTCCACAGAAAACTGGAAATAGATCTACCCGAAGACAGAGCTATATCACTCTGGAAAATATACCCAAAAGATGCCCCACCATGCTAGTGTTGTTTTTTTTATTGAAACTATTTTAATTACTTTCAACTTATGGATAACATAGATGTTAATATCAAAGATTTCCCAAAAACACTGTTTCAATGTACTGCCACTCTAGTTTGCAGATATAAAAAACTAGACTTTATTGTGTAGATGAATTTCAAGGATCCTAAAGAAAATTCATTCTTCTACATTCTTGCTTCTCCAGGCACTGGAGTGAGGCACATGAATATCTATTGTGTTATTTGTGTGTCCAGTAATTCACTAACTGTTGTCTCATTTTTCCTGGTTATTGCCTCTTCCCCTACACAATTTAGATGTATTTAAGGTCAATATATTTCCTGTATAAAGAAACATCTGAGCTTCTCTGTGTGCCTCCAAACATATATCTTTGCCACTATGTTTATTTTTTTATCTAAAATCATACTAACATTTTTTTAATTCAATTTGCGTGCACAAGAATTATCAGAGTACATCCTTCCACTTACCCACATTATTAAAATGATGTGGAACAACACATCCTCTCCCACTGAGTTTAGGTAAGCCAGTCCTCTACTGCCTATGTAGCAGGTTGTGGGGTGTGTGGGGGGGTGGGGGGTGCACAGACTATGTATGGTCTATGTATTCTCTTTGGTTGATGGCAGGCTTTGAGGGGTCCAGTTAGTTCATACTCTTGTTCTTCTTATAGGATTGCAATACTATAGGAAGGGGAAATAAGTCTCAATAATTATTTATTTAGGGCTATTTTACGTGTTTATTTAGGGCTATTTTATGTGTTTGTTTAGGGCTATTTTACGTGTTTATTTAGGGCTATCTTACGTGTTTGTTTCTGCATGAATTTTTTGCACTACTTATTTGCAGGGGCTTGTGGAGGACCAAAGAGTGCATAGGATCCTGCTTAAGCAGCAGTGTTGTAAACCACCTATTGTGGGTGCTGGGTACTGAAGCTGGGTCCTCTGTAGGAGCCTGGAGCACTCCTAATGACTCCTAAAGCATATTTCTGAACCTTCAGCAGACAAATGTTTAGAAAAGTTACTAAAATTATAAGAAACTCTGAAAGAATTCATATTTAGGAAATAATGCTATTTGGAAATCCACGTACAAATACAACGATAATGAACAGAAGTATTATGTTCCACCTGGCTGTCATTTCTTTCTTATTATTTACTTATTATTATAAATACTATTATCTTAGTATTTCTAGGATGCAACTGTTTAAACAAAATGATTTTAAATATGGCATGTAATTACAATGCCTGTGGAGTTGAAGTACATGACAGCACAAAGGTTGGCAGGCAAGAATAAGGAATATACTATTTTAATTTTTACTTGGAAAAATATTTGATGTGACTTTATTTTAGTACAGACTACTGCCTTATTTTGTGTGTTTTGGGGGTTTCATATAAAACTGCAATATATTGAAATCATTCCTATTTCCACCTATTGCTGTAAGTCCTCTTGTGCTCCCTAAACCACACCTTATCATATTCATAACCCCAATTTCTGTTTTATAAAAATAAAAAATAAAACAAAATCAAAAAATGCTTCACCCTGGTTCCAAGGCTGTTGACTCCTTGTAGTACCTATGGTTGGGACCTTGTGAAATGTTCCCTATTCACACTGGAATGCTAATGAATATGTTTTTGTTTGTTTGTTTGTTTACTTGTTTTTAAATCTTATGTCAGCAGTAATCCCGTTGAGAGTTAAGGGAAGTGGTATCACTTTTCTTTGCAGCAGATCCTGTTCATATGTTATGGCTACTAGTGTTGTGGTTTTGTAGGGCTCCTAAACCTGCATATAGCTATATCTCTGAGTCTTTTGGCTACTCAAGGGACTCTTTTTCTCTTATTGGGTTGCCTTGTCCAACCACTATGAGGAGTTTTGGCTTATCGTACTCTGTCCTGTTTTGCTCTATTTTGCTGTCATCTCTTGAAGGCCTGGGCTTTTTTGAAGAGGAAACAGAATGTAGGGAACCTTGGGACAAGGGACATTGGGGGTTGGAGAGCTGGGAGGAGTAAAAGGAAGGAAAACTATGATCAGAATATATTGTATGAGAGAAGACTATTTTTACATATTATTTAAAAAGTTTAAACCAAAAAAATGTGTCTGTTTTGTATTAATATTGTCCTGAATTTTATTACGATGTTTCTATAATATAACTTAAACTGTGGTACGAAGAATTCTTCAGCATTATTAGTTTTCCTCAGAATTTTTTGGCTATCATTGGCCTTTGTGCTTCCAGAAGATGTTTATTATATTCTCAATTAAAGAAAATAGAGCCCATATATTTGCAGGAGAGTGGGTCATGGTATATAAGAGGTTTCGGAGTGAGATGGAGGTTTAGAGATTTTTACTTAGTTTCCTGTGAAGACTTTGATTGAAGTTGAGTTAAGCCTGAAATCCGTTTTTAGTATGCTAGCTGTTATCACACTATTAATTGTAACAATTCAGAAACATGGTGAACCTTTCAATTTTCTAGTGAATTTCACAGTAATCATGTGAATATAAGTCTATATTTAATTTTCAAGTATTTTATTGAGAGTTTTTGTATCTACGTATATCAAAAATATTGACATACTGTTCCTTTTTTGTTCCAGAGTTTTTAAATGGTTTTGGTGAATACTAATGGCTAAATTGAGAGACTGAAACTATTTCATTCTATTTCTGGTTTGAGGAAAAGTCTGAACAGTATTGCTTTTGAATCCAATTTTATAAAATCTAATTTAAGATATAATGAGTTAAAATTATATACTTTAATCTGTAAAGCAACAATTGATGTAAAAGTATCTTTTATTTGCCTGATTTAATTGTCATCTCAGAGGCTTACTGCCTCAATCTGCTAACCTAAGCCTGGTCGTGGAAGTTTCTAGCATCCACATAATCTTAACTAGACCTAGAATATTTTCAGCTTCTGAGACTACTGACTAAGCTCATCCTTTCAAGTTCTCTCTCTAGCTCTTGCTGTCTAGTTCAACTCAGCTGTCCTGGCTCAAACTTCCTCCCAAGAGGACTGACTCAATCTGGTTTCTCTCAGCTTCTCCTGAATTTTTCTGCTTGCCTCAAACTAACTCTGGCAACCTGTTCTTATCTTCTAGTTTCTGCTCATTCTGTCTTCACCGTGTCTACAGTTTTGACTCTGCAACCTCTCTTTTTATAACTGTCCCACTAAAACTGTCTCCTCTCTCTTCAATTCCTGTTAAATGCCTTTCTTTTTTTCTCTCTTCACCTGAGAGTTGTGCATATTCTTTTCTGTCAAATATTTCTCGGATTCATCACTTCACCACTCAATTAGGCATTATGTTCAATCATGGTTGCTACCTTTTACAAACTAACTTTAACTTCATTGTTTGGGCTTAAAGGTATGTACTAAGGTTGTGCTTGTGTTCCAGCCAGAGATATTAAATATGTGTTGTAAGACTCAGACACATCACAAGTAGAAAGAGATTTTTTTATTGTTGTTGCTAACAATATAGTTTTAGGGTGCACATTGAACAAATATACTGTAAAAATTGATATTGAAAAGGATTTTAAATTGTTTCATCTATTAGTAAAAGACTTGGGAGGCAGAAACAGGCAAATCTCTGAGTTTAAGACCAGTCTGGTCTACAGAGTTCAGGAATACTCAGGGCTACATACACATAGAATCTTTGACTCATAAAACTTAATAAAGGAGCAGTATTTGTAGATTTTACTCATTGAAGCACTACATGAGAAAATATACAGCTATTCCACAAACTGGAAACAGATTTGTTTTTAAATCATATACCTGATAAAAATCACTGTATAAAAAAATTAAGTAATTCTCAAAACAATAATAAAAATATCCATAATGTGGACAGTTATATGGATGCCAAATGAGAACCTGAAGAGGTCTAAATGGCATTAATTATTAGAGCAGTACAAAGTAAAACTCAGTAAATACCACAGTGGATATTTAAACATCAAACATTGAGAAGAAAAATAATACCATAGATCTCCCAGGAAAAGTGGGAATATGGACAGTTAAACAGAAAAAAAAAAAGAGTCTGTCAATTGTTTTTCTTAATTAGCACATTTCATTCACTCCTAAAGAACTTTATGAATACTAATGTTTCATTCACACAAATTAAAAATAGGAAATAATTTAAATTGTCATGTAGGTGTAATATTAAACTGTTATGTTAAATATTCATAGTTGAATAGGCATGTAAGTTAGATACAATATATGTTATGTTTGGTATTACAGTCTCTCCAAAGTTTCAGATGTTGAAAGCTTTTTCCCTTTCTAATTACTGGAAAATAAATATGCTACTATCATCAATATAACAGTCCACTGATGAGGTCATACTTCAGTGAACTATTACGATTTTGTTCTGATTGGAGATAGATAAATAGAGCTATGACTGTAGAAAGCATTACCTCTGTTCCTCTGCCCTTTTGTCTGCCTTTCTCATCACCAGGTATAGAGCACACTGCTCTGTCTGTGACATGATCCAATCACCATGTTGCTCTACCTCATCCTAGTTCCTGATCAGTAGAGCCAGTTGACCTCAAAACTGCTGAAATTACAAACCTAAATAAATTCTCTTTCTTATGAATTATCTTCTGTAGATTCTTATATCAGTATTGAAGAGATAATTATTTCAATTTCTACATTTGTATTTGTTCTCTACAATAAGAATGAAACGACTTACACACATAGCAACATGGGTACATATCGAATAATTACCATGAGCAGTCAAAACAGTCAAAATTATTACATACTGAATGATTTCCTTTGCTTAGGTATGTAAATTAGAGACAACAGGAAGTGGCACAGTAGATTTGCTGAGCACAAGGTGATGATGGTAGAAGAGGAGATGCTATAGAAGAGATAGGAGAAAAATTTGATGGGTATTGAATTGATATGCTTATTAGTGTATCAAAAATAGGTTTCTGAAGATATAAAATATTATAATTTGTCAAAATGTTCAATTGTTTCATATTCAGTCCAGGAAATATCAATACATTTTTAAAATTTTTTACTAAAACAGTAAATCCTTTACTTAGGAGGCTGAGGGGAAACATCACTTCTTCAAGGACCCTACAGGTTACATAAAGAGGTACCCTGTCTTAAAACAGTTACAGAAACAAGTCAGACAGGCATACCAAGGCCATGAGAAAATCACTTTGGTTCCCTCACAAACTGCATCGAAATTTCTATGTCTGTATTATTAACCTTCTCTCAATATCTAGGTTTACATTCAGAATTAGCAATAAGTGGTAATGTATTAGGTATAAATTTGTATGTCAAAAATATTTATTCATTTTATAATCATTATCAGACTTAAACAATATCTCACTGAGGGTAATTATGTTAGAGAAATCCACATTGGCAAACAGGTACAATTAACATTGATATTACACTGAACAGGAATTCCATTCTGAGTTTAATAGTCTGATGTCATTGACACAGTAAAAATTACACCGGAAGTAATGTACAAACTTTCAGAAAAATAATAGCACCTTTTTGTATTATTGAGTTTAACCATTGTAGAATGATTCTAGTCTCTAGATTGGCCTTATTTGAAATGTTAATTAAAATACTATTCAAAATGAAATAACTAAAATAACAGGAAGTACTTTAATTAAGAAATAATAGATACTGTTGAGACAGTTCTGGATCACATTATTAGGATTCACAGGTGTTAGATAACTTCAAGGTAATAGTATTTTATTGTTGTTGTTGTTGTTGTAGTTTTTGAAGTGAAATAGATATTCATTAGATATTTTCTGCATTTACATTTCAAATACTATCATCCTGAAAATTCCCTAAACCCTCCCCCCACCCTATGTTTTCAGACGCAAAAATCCACACAGTGATTGTGATAGCATGCACCAGATTTTTTGAAAACTTCAGTCAGAATTCCAGGAGGCGACTAGGAGTGGAAGGTAGACATTTATCCCACCACATGCTGAGATGCTGTTAGAATTTAATGACTGCTCGGAGAGGCAAAGTCAGGAACAGAGTAATTCAGTAATATGCCATGACATCTAACTATGTAATGTCCTCTACATTCATGCACACACATGTACCAACACACCTGCTCACACATATACATATAACACACATCGTTGCAAAAACTCACCTTTGTTAATAAACATGCCCTGAATACCTAAATCTTAATCACATATCTAATCAATACCAAGTTTGAAGTTTCTCCACTGAATTTCAAAGAACCTTGGTTTGTATTTGAGCTAATTGACTGTATTAAACAGATTTACAGATCCTGTAAACTTGTGATTGTTGGGGGTTTTGGAATCGCCACACAAACCACTCAGCCACTCAGACAGAAATCTCAGTCAAACAGGGCTGGTTTATTGAATGCACACCCCAAGGCAGATTGATCACACACACAGTTTGGCTTGGGAGCTGAACTTTGATCCCCAGCAAGAGTTATGTAAAGCTTTGAAAACTGAAATCCACAATCATCTGTACAAGGTTTTTCCACCAGTCACCATGTAGGGATAGGGAATCACTTAAGTACATGTCTTTATTGTACAGTTAACCTGGTTTATATATACATTTATATAGGTGGGATATTCAATTTTGTCAGGGGACTTGTCTTGCTTAACATTCATGTACTAACTTGCCAACAGGTATATACATGTCTCTTTCTGTCCAATAGGATGTTAATTCCCAGGAAGGTCTTGTGAACGTAATCTTTGTTTCATCCTTCCTCAAAATGAAAGTTTTAATCCAAATGGCTTCTTATATTGGTTCAGTGGTCTCTCTTATGTTGGGGTCCATTCTAGGGGTGCCTTATAAAGTCAGTAAAGCATAAAAGTTCATAAGTAGGTGCAGAAAGTGCTTCTGGGTGGTTGGTTTGGGTCTAAGCTTATTGTAGCTAACTATATAGAGCAATTCTTACTGACTTCTCTTGTAATTGGTGTCCAAGTATTCCTTTTTTTTTTTCCCGAGGCAGGGTTTCTCTGTGTAGCCCTGGCTGTCCTGGTACTCACTTTGTAGACCAGGCTGGCCTCGAACTCAAAAATCCACCTGTCTCTGCCTCCCGAGTGCAGGGATTAAAGGCATGCGCCACCACGCCCGGCTGGTGTCCAAGAATTCCTAAGAACAGAATATAATAGAATATGTAATCAACTTGGGTATAAAAGCGTTTCATAGTAAAAGCACATGAGAAAGTTTTCTTATAACATTAATAACAGTACAAAATGGCTGGTCTGAAAGGCAGCAGTTACCTAGGCCTTAGCAGTGATCATACTGTATCACTACCTTTATCAATGGATATTAATACTCCCAGTTGTCACTTTACCCATTTGCTAAATCTGAATAATTTTAGGTTGTGTTTCCTAGAGAAATATTTCCCTCATGATTCTTATTTCAATTTATATTAACTTATCTCAGAATGAAGGTCACCAAACTATTATGAATGAGTTCTAGATCCATTACATTTAATTTTCCAAACTACATTAAGATATTAAGAAAATGCATTATATTCATCTTCTGTGATATCTTTTTATGATCTTTCCAGGCTTTCTGTATCTGCACGTGCAAATTCCAAAAGTGCTCACTTCTGCTCATATTAAAATATAAAAACAAAGTCAACAGGAGTTGAAGATCAGAGAGGCCTGTTTTGGTGAAATCCTGACATTAACAATAATTCATATAGATTATGATTTCTGAATTCTGAAGCAATGCCAAAAGAATATTTTATTAAAATGAAACAATATCCACTTATCAGTGAGTGCATATCTAGTGACTTCTTTGTCATTGGGTTACCTCACTAAGGATGTTATCCTCCAGATACATCCATTTGCCCAAGAATTTCATAAATTCATTGTTTTTTTATAGTGGAGTAGTACTCCATTGTGTAAAGGTACCATTCCCCTATTGAGGGACATCTGGGTTCTTTCCAGCTTCTGGCTATTATAAATAAGGCTGCTATGGACATAGTGGAGCATGTGTCCTTATTACCAGTTGGAACATCTTCTGGTTATATGCCCAGAAGAGGTATTGCTGGATCTTCCAGTAGTACTATGTCCAATTTTCTGAGGAACCTCAGACTGATTTCCAAAGTGGTTGTACAAGCTTGAAATCCCACCAGCAATGGAGGAGTTTCCCTTTTTCTCCACATCCTCGCCAGCATCTGCTATCACCTGAATTTTTGATCTTAGGCATTCTGACTGGTGTGAGATGGAATCTCAAGGTTTTTTGATTTACATTTCCCTGATGATTAAGGATGTTGAACATTTTTTCAGGTGTTTCTCAGCCATTTGTTAAACTTAGAATACCCAAGATACAATTTGCAAAACACTTGAAAACCAAGAAGAAGGAATACCAGTGTGTAGATACTTCATTCCTCCTTATAATAGGGAACAAAATACCCATGAAAGGAGTTACAGAGACAAAGTTTGGTGCTAAGATGAAAGGATGGACTATCCAGAGACTACTCCACCTGGGGATTCATCCCATCATTGGCTTCCAAACACATACACTAGTGCACATGCCAATAAGATTTTGCTGAAGGGACCCTTATATCTTATGTCTCTTGTGAGGCTATGCCAGTGCCTGGCAAACACAGAAGTGGATGCTCACAGTCACCTATCGGATGGAACACAGGGCCTCCAATGGAGAAGCTATAGAAAGTAGTTGAAGGGGTCTGCAACCCTATAGGTGGAACAACAATATGAACTAACCAGTACTCCCAGAGCTCATGTCTCTATCTGCATATGTAGCAGATGGCCTATTTGGCCATTATTGGGAAGAGAGGCCCTTGGTCTTGTAAACTTTATATGCCCCAGTACAAGGGAATGCCAGGGTCAAGAAGTGGGAGTGGGTGGACAGGGGAGCAGGGGTGGGGTGGAGTGTATAGGGAACTTTCTGGATAGCATTTGAAATGTAAATAAAGAAAATATCTAATTAAAAATAAAACAATAAAACAATATAGTATTTTAAAATTATGGCATCACTATGTAAAAAGATAGTCTGTATAAATATAAGAATTAATATATTTTAAATTATTTTTGCTTCTACCATATGAACAAGCCAAACCACTTCCTATAATATGCATAAAGGTCTCATTATCCTACTCCATAAATGTTGGTACAGCTATGTTCCTCGTTGCTTCATTCACAATAGTTAAGAAATACAAACATTCTAAATATCCATCAGTTGCAGATTGGTTAATGATTGTCTGGGACATATACATCATAGTATGCTATTCAGCTCTAGAGAAAAATAACAGCATTAATTATTCAGGTAAATAAACAGAACTATTAAAAGATTATATTGAATGAGGTATTCTAGACCCAGAACAATAAATTTCACATGTTCTTTGTAATCTGAGGCTTTTAGCTCCAAAGCTCCAAATCTTCAAATGTGATGACATAACCTGGAATAACATAAGTTAACAGGGAAGTAAGGTAGGACAATTATGGGAGTAGGAATGAGGAAGCAATAGAGATAGGAATAGTAGAATACATATAACACATGTATGAGAGTGTATACATTTACACATATCGTTCATATAAAAATTGTCTCATTTCAGCTACCAATGTTCCTTTCATGATATAAAATCCATCAAAAACCAACAAAAACCCTAACAATAGTCATGAGAAGTTCTTTTTGACTTATTGATCAGGGTTGTACAAGGTAGGCGTGAATATTAAAAATTACTACTAGAGCCCTTCTTTGTTCCTCAGAGTTGAGATGTCCCTATTGTTTAAGGTAATATGTGTGCTGGATAGTTTTATGTCAACTAGACAAAAGTTAGAGTCATTTGAAAGGAGGAAAACTTAATTATGAAAAAGCCTTAATAATATGAGGATATCAACAGCCTGTATGGCATATTTTTTTAAATCAGATATTGATATGGTGGCGGGGTGGGGGGAGCAGCCCACTGTGAGTTGGTAGTCGTAGGTTCAATAAGGAATTAGGCTAAGAAAGTCATGAGCAGTGTCTAAGATAGGGGTCTCTTGAGTCACAGAACTTATGGAATGTCTCTATATATTAAGGCTATTTATTGAAATTACTTACAGTAGGTAGTCCAACTAAACCAACAATTGGAGTATTGAATGGGAAGGATCCTAGACCAAGGAATTAGTAGTTGCTCAACCCCATGAGGCAAATTGTTTAAGCTGGTCTTCTATAGAAATAGCCATCCAGTAGAAAGTGTGGCACAGACTAAAGGTCCACAGTGCCTGGATCTAAAACTTGCTTTGCCCCAGGCTGACCTTGTACTCAGAAATTTGCTTGCCTTAGATTCCTGGAATTAAGGTGTGTACTACCTTGCCTCACTATGCCTCAAGAACTCCATGTTAGGGTCCAGTTCAGAAACCTGCCTTCCAGCCTCAAGTTCTGGATCACAGGTGTGCCCTACATTTCTGGATTGTAGTTAATTCCAGATGTAGTCAAATTGACAACTCAAAATAGCCATCACAAGGAGCAGTCCAGTAGGCAGCAATCCTCTAAGACCTCTGCATCAGCACCTACCTCCACGTTCCCACTCTATATGAGTTCCTGTGCTGGCTCTAAAACTTTAGGTTTGAGTGTATAGCTTGGAGTAAACACACTACCCAGTAAAGTAGCAAGGACCCACTGAGTAATGGAGGAACATTAGAGAAGTAATAAAATAAATCTATGAATGGACAGAGAGAAAAAAATGTATGTATGTGCATGTATACTCACTTTATAGATATAAATAAGAGTGAGTGTGTGAATGTGTGTGTGTGTGCGTGTGTGTGTATGTATAATTACCACACCAAATAGTACAATTCTTCAACCAGGAATCATAGATATCTAATAGAATCTCCAAAAGAAGTATAGAAATGTCTCTCTTTATGCTATTGTCCATCATTTCCACCTGTCCCCGCCATTACACATAATAATATTGGCTGTGGTTATTGCTTTTCATGCCATCCAGATCTTGAAGCCAAAATTCTGTTGCCAAAGACACTGTAAAATTTGCTTATAAGATTTGGAGAAATCAAGTTGTCACTGACATAAACACTTTTTTGCCTAATGTTATCTTTTATGGTATGTAAAATTTTCATGTAGACTGACACTGAAGACAAGGGATCAATAGTCATATCCAAGAGCAAAGCCTACAATATTCAAGCTGTGGTACTATTGTATTGTGACTCTTATCTCTTGGGATTAGTCAAAACATTTATAATTGAGTTTAAGAACTAGTTCTGGGTACTGTACACATAAGCAAGAGCCCATGGTTGAAGAGGTCATATACACTATATGAGGACTTATTACTAGTACTTTTCTAAACCAATAAAGTTTCAATCACCTTTTAACTTCTTATATCCAAAAATAAGTGAATAGCTCAACCTTCATCAAAGAAAATGCTTTTTTGTATAACAGAGGGAAATATTACAAAGTTCAACAATTGATAATTATTCAATTTGTGTTATACATCTCTACATGGGACTACTATATTACAACTCATACACCTAAACCTCATAAAGCATAAAGGAAGAAGAGCTAAAAGTTTGGAGGAACCAAACGATATGAATATGAGCTATGGATGAGACAGGGACATGGCTTACATGAACTCCAAGGAATATGATTGCCAGAATAAATCACTAAACCACACCGGAGAGTTTCACAAAGTCCCAGCTCTAGAAAAAGAATAGAGGCAGTTAAATATATATATATATATATATATATATATATATATATATATATGAATGAATAGAGGCAGTCAATGCCTATATCTACTGCAAAGGAATTTGTTTTCTGTGAGGTTCAACATACTGATAGGTAATTTATTTATTTATTTATTTATTTATTTATTTATTTATTTATTTATTTATTTTTATTTTTTATTTTATTTTTATTTTTTATTTTTTTATATTTCGTTTTTTGAGACAGGGTTTCTCTGTGTAGCCCTGACTGTCCTGGAACTCACTCTGTAGACCAGGCTGACTTCAAACTCAGAAATTAGCCTGCCTCTGCCTCCCAAGTGTTGGGATTAAAGGCATGCACCACCATGCCTGGCTCAAGATAATTTAATCATAAACAGTTACCCCAAACAAATCTACAAGAAGGAAACACTAATTCACTGCACACATATGAATAACAGTATTAATCATTGAAAAGGTCATACACTGAGGCAGAATGCTGAAGATATCACTGGATAACCTGGAATAGAAAAGACTTGGAATGAAATGATACAAGTAGAAAGTATTCATATATTAAATCCTCTCACCATTATAAGTAAAAGGAGGTGTCTAATAAGAACAGTTGATGATTTCTTTGAGAATTTATCTGTGTAAAATGAAATAATGACTTCCCATTGTGTAACTCCTTCAGATATGATTTTCTTGTACACAAGAGAATAACATTCTTTCTAACATTAATCTTTCTACCTATTCTGTAAGAGTAGAAATCTTGTTCTGCCTCTTCTATATGTTAAAATACATTGCATTGAAATACCACACTAGTAGGACAGAGCTACTAAATGGGTGCTTCAAGACAGGCTAAAACATTTTAACAACAAATGGCCCTCGATAATGAAATCACAATGAAATAAGTAATAGAGAAAAATAATCCAGAAATATTTGGCATAAGATGATAAAGTTATAATTTTTCTTGGGGAATTCATTATTGACATTTTATTGAAATTATTATTATTACAAAGTCCATTCAATTATTATTATTATAAATAGTTAATTCTGCTTTTGTGATGCATGTGTATAATTGTCCTTGCTTGTACTCCATTCCCCCAACTTTTAGATCCTGTACCTTACTGTAACTTCCTACTTTTATTTCCTATCTATCGATCGATCGATCGATCGATCGATCTATCTATCTATCTACCCACCTATCTGATTAACTACCTGTCATCATCTATATGTTTGAACCTTGATTATTTATATAGAGAAAGTGTTAAAGATGTCTAAATTTGTTATTTTGCTTAACATAATGACTTTGAGCTCTATTTACTATTCTGTCAGTGTTACAATTTTTCTTCTCTTTGCAAAAGAATAAAATTCCACTGTACATAATTACTACATTTTCATTAGTTGATATAGTTATAAAATTCAGGTCATCATTCCAAAGAAGACAGCTCAAGGTAAGTCAGTCTTTAAGTAGAAAATCAAGTGTTAACTGAATGAGACTTCTCTATTTCTTCCTTTCATTTTATATCAGGTATGAAAAGGTAAAGTGCAAGTATCTTGAGATAATTTATTTAAATTGCATCCTGCTGAGTTGAAAATGGATTTTTCACATAATCTCAGGAAGAAGCAAGCTAGAGAGAAAAATATTGGAACTTCAATGTAAAATTATTTTCTTGAGCATCATAAATTATTTTCTAAAAGTTAAAAAGGTGATACAATGGAAATACATATCAGATCAAATTAGAATATATTAGATTTTAAATATTTAATGTTATTTTCTATATAAATTATGCAGCTGATTTTTAATTTATTTCTTCCATGTCTGTGATTGAGTATATTCATTTGTGAACAGTATTATCAATTTATAAAGCAGTTTTAAAGCTTTGAAAGTTTCAATCCTTTTATACCATAAAGTTTTAAATGAAGTGCATATCATCCAAGTTACCATTCAGGTGTAGTGCAGTGATTCCCAATCATGCTGTTTGAAGAGCTCATTTCTGTGCACAAAGGCTATGCATGAGATAGGTTATAGCTTGTAAGCCTCTAAAAGTTTTAACATCATTTTAAAATACTGCTAAAATTTTTGTTTCAGAAATAACTAATGATTTCTCACATATTTATAACTAAGAAAGATCAAAAATATTACTCATCTTGTCTTAGAAAAGAAAAATATTGTATACATAACTAATCCAGGAAAGCTTTCTTAAACTAAAAGTGTTGGCTTATAATCTTTCTTTGAAATGAATAATTCAATTTCAATTTATAATAATTAGATTTATAAGCTAATTTTGACAATTATGAATGGTAATGACAATGTTTTTGACAATTATAAGCTAAATTTGACAATGAAGGAAATAGTCTATAGCCATTGTACAAGAACTCATACAATGATGGAAGCAGTCTATAGCCATTGTACAAAAAGATTTAACTCGTTACATGTAACTATGAGACTCTTGCATTATAATTATGCTTGCATATAAAAAGTCCACTGTATTTGTCATTAACAAATTTATATTTAATCTGTAATGATGGCAAGTTGCTAGACACTATAATAAACAGTGAGGAGTAACAAAATGTCAAAATGATGCGAGCAAGCTAAAGAGAGCTTCTATTTAATACAGGAAGCAAAAATAATGTCCATTATTTTTGGAATGATTACAGCAGATGTTGGAAATAATATATTACTTCTCTCCATCTTATGTTTCTTCTACATTTTGAAACGTAGATTTAAACCTTAGTGTCAAAGCTGATGAAAAACATGTAAATTATCTTGGAATGTTTTATATAGAATTTACTTTTCATTCTGCTTCTGATAAGATAAATTTTAAACAAAATGTGTAACCTCAAAATGGTAAGAACCTATTAATCCTTAAAAATACTGAAAATTTGTTTAAATTTTCATCTAATAATATCAAAATGACTCAGAAAAAGGAAATACACTGTATTTATAAAATTAGATAATATGGTAAATTAAAGTTTGAATCATAGATACTATGATTGTTTTAATATTTCCTTCTGAGCACAGGGATTAAAATGATTACTGGAGGACTTCATGAAGAAAAATATTAGAGAATGAACATTACGTCTTTGCATGTATCCTTGAAGTTTATATGGTTATAGATAAGGACTAACACACATGGTTATACATCTTCACTCTAACATGTAGGACAACATCCTAAAAGCTGAAACAGAAGATCTTAAAGGCAATGATATACAATTGTGATTTAAAGCAAGAATGTTTGATTGACTTCAAACTTGAGCCGGCCAAGGTCTGGCAAACAGCACTGACATAGCTTTAGAACACTTTCAATAACCAGGTTAGGGGATAACATTTGAAATGTAAGTAAAGAAAATATCTAATAAAAATAAACAAATAAATAAATAAACAAATGAACAAAAACAAAAACCACTTAAACACCAGACAAAAATAGCTTGGAAAAATAATATTGTGGTTAAAGTCCACGAAATCTTAGAAATAACCAGTGAGATAGAAAGATAATGCACAAGTGAATTATAGCCAGTTTAGAACAAAATATTTATCCCTAAATTATGACAAAAAACACTGGTGTTTCAAGTCTTTTCATTTCCAGTGTATTAAAAATATATATAAATGTCAAATAATATTGCTAAATAGGATATATGTAGGTATTAATTTAGTATAAAAATGATATATGTGGTATAATATATTATTTTCGTGATATGTAGCCAGATATTGTCATATATTACATATTTATTATGATTTATACAATATGTAGATAAGTAGTATTATATATTGCACATTTATTACTATATCTATCTATATTTATACTAAAATGATAAAAGTACATTCTAATATAAACATATGATTTTTTATGCAGCTTTTTTTCACATAATGAAAAGATTTCTTCCTGCAGGGAGGCACACAGATTCAAAAAGCTTAATCAATAAAATGATTCATAAGCCAATATCAAATGGTAAACAGTCACTTGAAAAGGGAGGCTTTTTGGTAGAGCTAATTACAACTATGGATGGAAGTCCAGCGAATCTGATTTAGGGAACTTTTGATCATAAAGAAGTGTGGTCTTGATAATGCAGGAGCTGTTTTGGAGTAACCCATGTCCTTGTGGGTAAGCATTCACTTCTACTTCTATAAATTATTTCATTAAAGTCATTGGCAAATTAAAACCATTTGGCTTCTATAATAGTCAGGTTTTTTTGTATGGCAACAGTTCTGAACTTGTGGGGGTTGTATGCCTTTGAAGGATATATCAGATATCCTTCATATCAGATATTTACACAACAATTCGTAAGAGTAGCAAAATTACAGTTAGGAAGTAGAAACAAGATGATACTATGTAGGGTTGGGGTTTGTGGTGGTTTGAATATGCGTGGCACATGTGAAAGGGTACTATTAGGAAATATGGTCGCATTGGAATAAGTGTGTCCTTGTTGATGGATGTGTACCACTGTGTAGGTGGACTTTGAAGATTTCTGGTGCTCAAACTTCTCCCAGTGCAGAAGAAAGCCTCTCCTCCTTCCTACCTGCAGAATGGAGCACCCTTTTGGCTGCCTTTGGATCAAGATGTAGAACTCTCAGCATCTTCTCCAGCACCATGTCTGCCTGCATGTTGCCAGGCTTCTCACCATAATGATAAAGGATGAAACCTCTGAAACTGTAAACCAGACCGAATTAAAGGTTTTCATTTATAAGAGTTGCCTTGATCATGATGTCCCTTTGCAACAATGAAACCCTAACTAAGACCAGGTTCACCACAATAGGAGGAACTGTATTAAAAGTATCTATATTAGGAAGGTTGCAAACTACTGCTCTAAATAAACAGAAAGAATATACATATAAAGGTATATATATATATATATATATATATATATATATATATATATATATATATATATATATATATATATATGTGTGTGTGTGTGTGTGATGTGTATATATGTAAGCTGACTCAAATTTGCAAGTATATATGTGTATGGCAGAACCTTCCCCTAATGAATAAAGATTTCAAGGAACCAATCACTGGGAGAGTAGGAGGGACTTCCAGGTCAGAGAGAGGAAGATGGGAAGCAAGAGAAAGATACTTGTTTTTGGACAGTAAAGAGCATGGAGGCACAATGTAGGTGGCAGAGCCCACCCCACGCCCCCACACCCCGTTCATGTGGTAGATCCAATGGGATCCTCTACTGATAATTTGGAATAGCTTACAAGTTAGGTTGCTACTTGCTGCTGTTGATTCTAAACTAAGTTTGTGTGGTGTTTCCTTTCATGAGGCCACTCCACTGAGTTCCAGAGAAAGGTACAGTGGTAGAGGTGGGTTTGTAAAAAGTGCACCCCAGCTAGACATGGGAATTTGGAAGTGTGGGGCATGCATGGTGGCATGGAAACTTAGCAAACCCAGTAGAAAGATTTCACAGCTCTGAGTTAGGGTCTGCCTGACTGAGAACAGGATGGCCTGTCCAGCCATGACTTGCCAGTGTAGCATGGATTGCTTTTTAATATTTCATGCAACATATGTGTACATATGTAGACTGTCTTAATTATATTATATGATTAGGTCAGCTTATGTTAAAATTGTATCACCAGCTGAATGACACCTGAAAGAATGGAACCCTGGTAGTCTTTTGTCCCATGACTTTGGGTACTTAATCAGACAGAGAAGATAGCTATCTGTCACTGGAGAAGCCAACAACCTGGTTACTGCTCAGACTATAAGGCTGGGTATCTTAGAAATCTCAATCTGGTCCCAGATATCTGGAAGGTTCCTCAAAAGTCACTAGTATTTCTTCACAGTGCAAACCTAGAAATGTTGATTTTGATACACCTTTTTTTGTCTTTTCAGCAGAGTCTTATGTTATCAGTGCCATAGATAAAATGGATAGATATTTGTTTATGTCTCACTAAGAAAATGTCATATAATATGTAAATAAATAAAAAGGTATGCTTTATTCATGGATTGAAAATCTAAACACGTTAAAATGTCAATTCTCTGCTTCTGTATGAATAAACTAAAAGTAATCTTGGTTGATATTCCATGAAAATATTTCTTTTGAGGGGGAGAAAGGGTGGAATACATTTCATTTCTAGGAGAACTTTGAAACTTCTATGAAAAAGCAAATAAACTAGAATAAGAAAATTTAGGGAAAGACATACATTTGGGAGATTTTTCTATCAGTTTCACATCTTAAAATCAAGCTATATTATTCAAGGAAGTTTGCAATTGAACAAATGAGAGATACCTGAATAGAAAAATTCATTAATAAATCAGTTTTCATACACTATAAGGTCAATATAATAAAGAAAAATTTTCAGCAAATAAAGCTGGATCTATTTTAATTTCCATATGCCAAAATAATGAGCCATTACTCATTTTTATATAAAGTCTATTCAAAATAGATTATATGACCTGAATATATACATAAAAGTAATAATTTAATAAAATGTGGGACAAATAGTTTGCTACAGAATTTTGTAAACAAAATTTAACATTAATCAAAATTTTCAAACTTTGTAACTTAATGAAATATTTTCTGGTATAGAAAATGGTAATAAACAATAAATTTAACCTAGTAAATATTAATAACTCTTAAAAGTGGAAAAATATGAAAATAATATTTCTGTGAAAGTTCCAAGAAAATAAGGCAAAATGGAAGCAACTGAGTTTATAAAACCTTACTTGAAATAGTTTATCTAGTTGAAACATAATTAAGATAATGAGACTTTTCTGTGTTTTCATGATTCAGCTACTGTTAAGCTAACTGCCATAAGAGTCAAACAATAAAAGATCCCCAATTATTATTCATGAAGTAATGATATAATTACTTAGAAAATAGATTTCAAATTTCTCATAAAATTAAACATAACCTTGTCTCACGAATCAGGGTGGGGTGGGGAAGAAAGATAGAATAACCAAATATAAGAGTTGGGGATGTTTTGGTAGGCAAAAGGCTTGCCAAACACATTCCTACTTCTTAGTTGCTACTTCATTAAGCACTGTTGGGAATGATGAAGCCATTGACCACACATGTCCTTTATGTGTGATGCACATTATTATTTAAATTATGACCCATAGGTGTTGTGTAGATCTATTTGTAAATAAATGAGTATAAATAGGGGATATTCTGCAAAACCATTAAATAATAAAATAAAGGCACAAAAAAGCAAAAACTTAAAGGCTTGACATCATTAATTTAGACACAAGAAGGATATGAAAAAAACAAAGATATGTAATGTTTTCTGAAAAAAATAACAAAGGGCATATGTTAAATAATAAGGAATTATTGAATGTGGACTGTTGCATAAATAGTTTTATAAAAGTGGCAAATCCCATGAGCATCATAACTGTATAGTGAATGTGTGGGTAGAAATATTTGTTTTAATATAAAACGTGGACACATAGAGGAATGATGAAAAAATTGTCACTAATTCTCAAACACTTCAGAATATGTGTGTGTGTATATGTGTGTGTGTGTAAACAAATACATAAACAGCAGAAAATAAAAAATTAAAATATTATAGAGAAAAAATTATAAGTACTTCTAAAGATTTTATTAGTCTTAGCCACTAATTAGAAAAATGGGTCTCATTCTTAACCCTTTTATCTTCTGCCATTGCATAAAATGTTAGGGTTTCAAAACCCCAAGTACCCTGATGTTTAGACACTGGGGAGCTAGCATATTCCTTGCACAGCTGATAGAGCTTTAAATGGCACCGCTTCTTGTAAGAGTATTTGAGCAACAAAGCATAAAATGCTAAATGGATGTGCCTTCCAGCATTTTGTATCTGAAAAGGGATTCATAAATTTGGCACCAGTTTAGATCCTTATTTCCACTCTCATTTCCTTCTCCCCCCACACACATGCACGCACGTGTGCAAATGTGTATATTAGTATTGTATTAGCATTGAAACTAAACCTTACAAGTTTATTCTTGCTTTACAAGTACTCTACTGAGCCATAATTCTACTGTGCTGTTTATATTTTATTTAGAAATAGTTTCATTTTTATAGACAGTATGAACTATAGTATATAGTATTAAAGACACAACAAAGGGACACCAAAATCCATCAGTGTTGCATGAAGGAATACAAACAGACACTACTTCCAAAAGAAAATGAAATTTGAGTTATCCACATTTATTCCTGTGCCTATCTCTCAACATTGTCTGGTTTGTGTCCTCTGTTCATTACCTGACTGTTGTGTGTTTTGTGCTACTCCTTAACAAAGAGATTTGCTTTGATTTACTGAACAGCACAGAAAAAAAAAATGTCATGGAAAAATAAGAAAAAAATTTTTTATATAAATACCTAAATGAATTACAAGAGGGATAAAATTATTTTACTGATCCCACCTGACCTCAAAGCACAATGGGATGTTACAATGTGTAAGTACCCACACTTACCAAGGTCACCTAATAGCTGTGCAGGGTGAAGCCAGGCTCTGGTTGGAGGGGCTACAGTAAGACCGAGCCTGCATACGTTGTATTGAAAGCAATCATACCTTTATTGGACATAGATTATAATAGCAATTGTCAAGATCAATACAATTGTAGTTGCAAGGATACAGGGTATAAAAGATTAATAGCTAAGACCAATTGTACTGTCAGGTTTCCATTCTTCCTTGACTACTAAGGGATATACAGAGAAACAAACTGTGGCCTGAATGCTTCCCTACCCAGGGGAGAATTGTTGTCTCTCAGGAACTGGAAGGCACATCATGCTCCAGACACTAGAAAAAACTATAATGCATGCTTCTGAGGGCAGCTAAGTCAAGCCAACCCCATGGTTCTTTGTAGCCATACTTCCAATATTTATGGCACATTTTCTTTCTTTAATGTTACTTTTTACCTGAAGGCTCATTTTGGCAAATGATTACTGCAATACAGTGCAGTATCAATACTGCAATATATTGTATCCTGTGTAACGGTCATAGAAGACGACATAAGATTTAAGTTGTATATAAATGGCCCACATACATTGGCAGTAACCAACAATTTCAAACTGAACTACCTAACTTCCCTCAAAAAGAGGTAATTCATGTCTGACACTGGAAACCCAGTTAACCACCCAGAACTAATGAAGTAATAAATCCTCAAAGAGAGACTAAAACTGCCATTTTTCTGAAACAGAACAATCCAGAATTACATGTAAATATTTCCTTTCACATCAAAAGATAAGTGTAGCCATCATCCCTCCTCAAGGCAAATTCACTTTGTAACAGAGAGAGAACATTACAAAAAACTACAATGGACTTATGGAGCTTGATCCCAATTGATCTGTGCAAACACATCCTGTTCCTCTTCAGCCCAGGGATTACTGCTTAAGTGGGTGTTGATAGGGTAAAACAAGCCAGAGGAATGAGTGTTTTCTGTGAAACTGTATCTCCTTGAGATCATCATAGTTATACATATGAACTTTCACAAATATATATGCATAAGCATGACTTGAACAAAGGCAACATCAATAAACATGCTAATGTGATTGGAAGATTTCTGTCTGTCTTTTGTAAACAAACAGGAAACAACAGCAAAAGAAAATAGGATAAAACAAAGAAAGAAAGAAAGAAAGAAAGAAAGAAAGAAAGAAAGAAAGAAAGAAAGAAAGAAAGAAAGAAAGAAAGAAAGAAAGAAAGGACACTAAAATCAGATGTGGAAAAATCACACACACACACACACACACTGCCTATACAAACTTCCATAAAAACAAAACATGAAAGCATAACATATGAACAATGTGAACAATGACCTACAAGGTTAAAAAATGCCCAAAAAAGCATTTTAAGTCAAGAAGGATTCCTAAAAACCACTGAGTTTATTGTGTTGGTTGAGTATGGTGCCTGATCTTGAATAATTGGTATACCCAATAAGATTTCTTGGAGGAAACTATTTTTTTCCTTTGTGATAAGTATTGGTTTGTGATGACTTCTGGGTTATTGATGGAGATTCTGTTCGTGTCCATACCCAATGCTAAGACTTCAGTTTGTTTTGACCTCTGCAGTTGCTGTGTGTAAAAGTGTTTGAAAGGAGAAAAGGAAGGGAGAAATGTTGGAATTATATTATAACCTATAGTAGTAGTAGTAGTAGTAGTAGTAGTAGTAGTAGTAATAGTAGTGGTAGTGGTAGTGGTAGTAGCAATAGAAGGAAAGTTATGCATTATTTTAGGTGGTAAAAGCTGATTTTACAAAACTTGGAAAATGCAAGGCATAAAAAGACTATTTGAGTATTTAGACGGTAGGTAAAATTTATGCAAATTTGGTATAGAGTAGGACAACAACTTTACTAAAATATCTGAACTTACCACAAAATCTAATACCCAGTTTAACAAATATTCAGTCTCTTTGAGGGCAAGAGATATATTCCATAAATGTGTCACTATTAAATTGATCAGGGTGTCTAAACCTCATTCTCTAGTCTAGGCTGCATTAATCCTGCAACCTTATTGTCTCAGCCTCTCACACAGTAGAGAGAGCTGGGCCACAATGCTTGCATACCGTTTGCCTTTTACTATAAGTTAAATGTCCCTGACACATAGATGGAAAACAATGCTATTGTCAACCTAGAACTAATGATTAGAAAAGGAAAAAAAAAAAGAATAGAAAAAGGAAGAGACAGATGGGGAAGGAGGAAGGAACTGGAGAAGAAAAATGAAGGCGGTAAAGAAAAGATAAAGGCAGAAATTAAGATATATGCTACAGACCATTTTTGAAGTATGTTAAAAGTTGTAAGTTTAATGATTTAGTTTCCTTTGGTCTGGAGTAGGTAGGTTCAGGGTACTTATTTTTTCAAAAGATAAATTTAACTGTAATACATTAAAATTTAGTCATTTCAATATACACATTTATATGGCAGTAGGTCATCAGAGGTGCTATTGGAAGCCTCAAATATTGATCATGTTAAGCTCCTTTGCTACTTGAATCATTATGTGAATATTTCTTGTGTATTAAAATTAATCATTATATGATTGCAGATATCAAAATCATTTATATTACAGTAGCTAATCGTTATTTAATACCAATCTGCCCTCTCCTCAATGAAACAACTGCATTTTTCTGATATTTCCAGTAATATGGAAGCAAGATTAAATTAGCTATTAAAAATGATCATGGCGGTTGGATTGTAAAGATGTCTATTGGGAACTGTGCTTCAGTTAAACATAAATGGAAGTAAATGCTCTTCTAAATTATTTATTAGTGGCAAATAAAAGTACTATATATTTGTGAGCACAACTGTCTAAGGGCAATAAGACTGCTTGCTACTCATTAATGACATTTTACTAAGATATGCCCATTAAATACTATAGTAGTATAAGAGAGCATTTCTGTGATTTCCTTTTATGCCTGTGAGTTCATGAAAAGAACTGTTCTTGCCCATGAAAATAACTGTGACACATTGGTGAATGATCAATAAAGAGCACAGCCCAACTTATGAATATTGATTCATATACTAAAGTCACCAAGTCTTTCAGGAAGTTATAATAATTTTTATTGGTATATCTGTTTATTTGTTTATCTGTTTAGAACCATTTGGAAACCAAGATCTGTTTTGTATTATTTCCTGTTATGTGGCTTTATGGAGAAAAACTCATTTTATTATATCTACTTTGTAATAATGGGAAAGCAAGGCGATAAATTAAGAAAGTACCTAATGAGTTTGACAAATTTTCTTCTTTAGCAACCTTTTAAGGAATGGTTGTTTTTATTTACTTAACTTTATTTCTATTCAGTATTTTAATTTTTAATATACTTTTGGAGATGATTTACCTACTGGGGTATGTGCATGGGTGAAGAGGTCAGAAGATGTTCCAAGTATTGGTCCTTGTCTTCTATCTTGCTTGAGCAGAAACTCTTTGTGTAATGTTCCCTTCTACCCAGATAGCCTAGCTCTACTGTATGTTCATAGATATTCTTCCATCCTCTATGGTCTTACATTAGGAATTCTACAATTATAGGCATAGGCTACTCACTCAGATTCTACATACATTCTTTAGGCTCAAAATCAGATCCTAGGTCTTACACATTAAGTGTTTTGCCTACTGATTCATCTCCCCAGCCATGGCTATCCTCTTAAGAACAAATGATGTAATTGGGAGAACTAAAAACAAGCAATATTTTTAATGTACAATATATATATATATGTGAAGAAATTATTTGTCACAGAGCTTTTCCTATATTATGACATAATTTGAGTTTCTATATAAAACTGTTTTGGGGAATTAAGTCTTTGAAATTATTGACCTCTTAGTTTTTCACACTGATGAAAAGTAATATCAAAGATTATTAATTATTAAATTTTAAAACCTGAAGCAATCCAACTTTTAGAATTATAGTTTATATCTGTCATATAAAATACGTTATTTATTTATTATAATATTTAACATAAAACCTAATTAAAAACTAATGCAAATTTTTACCTGTATTAGTGATGGCTTATCATGATAATTTTTTATAATTTTTAATTTTAAAAAGATGAATAAGCGTCCCATGTGGCATTTAAGGATGCAACAAATAAGTGATTTTAATATGCATGTTGAACTAAATGGAAGAATTTTATACTCTAGGGGAAAGCAAAATATGAAAAAGACATTTTTATATGGACAGTAACTGCTCCTGATTAATTAAGATAATCACATAATTATTATATTATGCTAATTGTATAATTAAATATTGTGCTAATAGTATAATTAAATTTATTATGATAATTACATAATTGTATAAAACCTTTGAATTATTTAAAAACAAGGTTTTTTATAGCATTCACATTTACTTACTTCCTAGAATGTAATTTGAGCCCTAAACTATAAAAATATGTTCATTTATAGTTTTAAAAATTATATTTGCATTATAATATTACAGTGACATAATTTGCATCCACATTCATTCTTTCATATTCTGTAAGTCCTTTTCCTTTAAGTTGAAGTGTTATGGTTTTTATTCCAAGGCTAATGAACGAAATGTCATGTGTCATCTTCTGGGCAGGGCATGCAAATGACTAGTTTTTTCTTCTCCTATGTTTTCTCATCTACATAGTCTACCTAACATGGGCATCGATAAAGAATTGGAAAAACATATATGCTTTTTAATAATACTAAATCTGTTACAACAGAACAAAAACTGAATTTGGGGGTAGATACATTTTCTGATAATTTAAAGTGTATTATTATTGAACTCTGCAAGTAAATAACACAAACTTTACTCATTAGTGAATATCTGTCAGCGTTTCTGGAATATAGTCAGTACTTTTTGAAATGTATATGGATCTCAGATAAAAGGAGGTGAGTGTTTACACTATAAAAATTCACCTAATTCTACGAAGGAAAAACTTAATTTTTCCTTTGCTTAATAAATTCTTAGAATATGAGAATTGGGACACAGTTCTTATCTGTATTTAATCTGTTGTCCTTTAGTACCTAGGAGACATGAATTGCCATTAACAACCTGGGTAACTTTCATTAGAGATTTAAAAAAGTAAACAAACCCAACACCAGAAAGTTTAAAACAACGGTTAATGTGAAGGTCTCATCAAAGGTTTTGCCTTTGGAACTGTCTCACACTCTTCCTCTGCAAGCTTACATTTCTAAGTTCATAAACTTCTCAGAGAAACTGAGGTATGTCAACCCAAAACAACTACACATGACTATTAAATTGTTTGTACAGATGACTGAAATGGAATAATAGGAAATGTCAAAAGACACATATGGAGCGGGTTTGTTCTTTCTAGGAAACAGCTATCAGAACTTTCCAGGATCAAACTGTTATTTAACTGTCAACTCAATCATAATGAAATATGGTTAAGGACACTTTGTTTACTAGTTTGTTTTCCATGTTATTCTGAATATTCCTGGCTACAAGCATTTCCACTGCTAAGTTATTAATTTTCTGCCAGGATAATCTTTAAAGATGGCGGCATATTGAAATTACACACAGTCACTATATGAGATGCTTGGTAAATCTGTAGACCCCTTAAATTTATTTTGTCCAATTGTTGATTTTATATACATTCACAATCATTTTGTTCTCTTCTGGAACTGATTCCTTTACCATTACGTAGATAACTTTGACTCAGATTATTACTTTAAGCCTATTTTCACTGATTTAATATTAATGGTTTGTATTACAGAATTTAATATATTAATAGTAAAGGTAATTATTGATAAATAAGGACCTAACTTCTGTAGTTTTTTGATTTCTAAATATTTTATAGCTACTACATTTTATCAACTCTTCCTCAAATTATTTTTCATGCTTGTTAATATAATGTATATTTAGTTTCATGTATCTTTCATAGTTTTAATTTACCCAGAACACCTTACATTTATATTGGTCTAAATCAGTCAGATAAAAATTTAACCATTGCTTGTACTCATCTCTACACTTTGACCATCTTATAACATTTAAATATTTTATGTATTTATTTTTATTATTTTTATATGCATTCTTGCATGTTGCATTTTAGCTATAGTGGTTAATACTAGAAACTAGTAGTCAGATATTAATCAATAGCTAATTTACTTTGGCTAAAATTATTTTTAAATCACATTTTCCCATGGAAGTATTTTAGTTAGGGTTTTCTATTGCTCTGATGAAATACCATGGTGAAAATCAGTAAGAAAGGAAAATTTTGTCTAAAATTTTATAAGCAAAACTCAAATATTTCTGGTTCTTATCCTTTTACAATCTGACTACATAGAATTGGAGTCCACTTATTTTCTGTCTTAATCAACAAAGACATTTTTATTCAATATCTATCCATGTATTTTCTCTTCTTTGATTGGGAATATTCAAAAGACCCTTCTAAAATCTATTTTTCCCTCACTGTAATCAAAAGAGTTGGTAGAGTGCCCACTGCATTTCTGTACCTCAGTCATATATTTTTAATTTTTATTTCATTTTTACATATAATATACTTTGATCACATTTTTCTCCTCAATCAACTCTTCCTCTCCTCCCTCCCCTCATAACTTCAGGTTCCCATTTGAGCTCTTCTTTCTCTAAAAATCACCCACAAAACAATAAAATGTAAAAATCAAAAGACAAAAGAATTGAAAAAGGAAGAAAGAGACAAAAATAGAAACAAATGGGGGGACATAAAGAAAGACAGAAGGAAGGAAGAAAGAAAGAAAGAAAGAAAGAAAGAAAGAAAGAAAGAAAGAAAGAAAAGTAAACAAACAAAGCTAATAAGACAGAAATATAACTAAACTAAACAAAAAAGAGAAAAGGGAACTTAGAGTCCTGTGTGTGTGTGTGTGTGTGTGTGTGTGTGTGTGTGTGTGTGTTTGCCACCTACTCATGACCATTAATTCTCATTTCTACCAACTCTATTTTACTTTATTTTTCTAGGTCTTTCTATGTCTTGATAGGGTCATGTATTATCCTCTGAATTCAACTAATTTTATTCATATATATTAAAATCACACTGGACGTTTGGATGTAATGATTATGCATTCATTTGAGGTAACATTATCGCTGTTCCTTTTTAGAAATACTGTTAGAANTGTAGTTTTTAANCAATCATGATTTCCTCAACTTGTTTCTAAATTTTTATTTACAGATCTGTGAAAACATTTGTATTTTGCCATTCTTTACAGTTCTTTAAATATGACAGACTTTCACTAATTCTCTATACCCTATGGTCCATGATGAGTTACCTGC
>NC_034611.1:44404874-44416815 GCF_900095145.1 Mus pahari
ATGTTCTGTGCTTGCATAAATTTGGGCTAAGGATGAGCCATTTCTGAGCAAAAGATTGTAATCTTTTGAATATTTGCTAGTTCCTTCTTCCTTGTATCTAATGTATAAAATCTAAGGCTGAATAGTAAAAATTTGCAGCAGTTGATACAGCCATCTGTGTCTGTGTCTCTGTCATGCCAAATCCGTTCTTTACCTGGGTATCCGAGTGCAGTCCCCCCGCAGGTCTTAGAGACCCCTGACTGAATGTCTGCGGCAGCTACCAATAATAGTTGGTCCTGAATAGTTAATACAAATGTCAAGACTTCTGAAATTTCTATGAAAAAAATGAGGCTGCTGACTGAGGTTCCTGACCCAGCAATAGCACTCACAGCTAGGACACTAACATAATTCAGGATGGGTCTGTGTGTTTTTCATTCACCTCTTATTTTACCTACCACATGTTTGCAATTCCTGTCCAAAGAGAGTTCCTTGTTGGTTTGACAATTGGAAAATTTTTCAGGGATATGGAGAAGAATTAGATTAGGAAAGGTTGATTGTCTTTTTATAAACTATATACTTAGAAGGTGTTGCATGTTATGCAATGTGCATAAAACACTTCTTATAATATTAAAATATACTATAGTATTTTTAAAATTCTCTACTGTGAATTTGTAGTATCGTTCTTTCTTCATTTCTTTTCCTCCTTTAGAATTCACTGTCCAAAAGTTCTGACTTCTAAACAGTTTAAATATGGAATTGATTTTGCTCATTATACTTACACTCTTTATTATAGAGAAATTCTTATCCAGCAACACGGCTACTCTGGCTAGCATATAGACTCACTTCTAGGACTTACTTTTAATATCAAACAACATAGGTAAAGTAAGTTTATAGGAGGAAGCAAAAATGATCGAAAGTAATATCTAATTGAGGAGCGGATAAAATGATAAATCGAGAAAGATTTGACAGTCGAGTCGAGTCAGAGACAGGATATACCCAAAAAAAAAAAAAAAAAAAAAAAAAAAAAAAAAAGGTTTATAAGAACAGTGCTGGCAGAATATTACTTGGGAGTCAGTGGATACAGTACAGTGAATTTGAGTTTGTTTGAACACAGTTCAGTTCAGTTCTGCAGAGGCAATTGAAGCCAGAGAATAAAAATGAAATATAAGATTAGAGGAAATTGCCAGAATTAGTTTGAAGTCAAACAGAGCAATTTAGTGAGAATCTGAGAGAAGCCAGATGGAATCAGTTAGCTTGGAGAGGGGTTTGTGTCCTAACAGCTGAGTTCAAACAGCCAGCCAGAGCTCAGAAAGAGATAGAAAAAGTGGGCTTATTCAGCAGTAAGCCTCCGAGAAAACTATTTACATCAAGTGAATAAAATTTGTTTTATACATTATCATACATTTATTTTTGGTTTTGAGTGCCTTCAATTATTTTCTTTTTATAATGAAAAGAACTATACCTTAGTATTTATGTAATTATAAAAATAATGCTTCAGAAACATACAACTTACAATAATAATAATACACGATGAAATCACCAACGACCTAATTCAAATAATAAGTTTGAACATTTACATCACATTTGATACTAAAAATTATCAAATTATCAAAAGTTAAGTGTAAAAAAGTAAAAATTTTTAAAATTAACACACATAGAACAATCATGTAAACATCGAAAATGACAATTATCAGTTTTCTTAGGGAATTAAAACAGGCATTTATATATTCTGCATTCTATCTGAGATATATGTGTGATCAAAGCCAATTATAGTGATTATTAGAGACTTTCCTGACATTCATGTGAGAACAGAATTATCTGTGCATATAGAGTGTACAAAAGGGAGCCTAACACTAGGAGAATATATGGTAATATTCATAATTAGATGTTTCCTTCCAAAATCAAGTAAAGAGTAAAGATGTCCTTGCAATGCGATTATGAGAGACTGATATTTCTTGGAAAAGATTTTCAAGTACCCTACATGTTTGCTTAAATTGGTCATTTATAGTGATGGTGACCATCTGGATTGACAAAGCAAAACAAAACAAAACAAACAAACAAACAAACAAAAAAACAAAAGACCCTGAATATCATAAAAATGAGTCTTTAAAATATTGAGAGTCAATTGCTAAAGTTAATATTTATGTCTATTAACTCCAAATACAGCTCCATTTGTGGTATTACCACTCTTTTGAGGTAACTTTCGTGTATATTATAATTTGAAAATTCCATGTAGAAATGATAAAGTTTAAAGACTTCATACAGAGACAGAATGTGCAGTTAAAAATCAACACACCTGAGTTTCTTTACATGAGGAAAATTGTGTGCAATAAATAATAAATTGTGCCACTATGACTGGATTGTGTATTAAAGGAACATTTACAGATTAAAGCTGACATGAAAGATATTACTAGTTAATGGATACCTGTGTATGTATGTCTTCATGGACAGGTGATCAAATACAGTAATCTTCAGGGTAATGATTTTCTAGCTCTAGTCACACTATTAAGAGTCCAGCAGAATTGTGTGCTAAGAAGACTCACAATTATTTATACAGAGCCAGACAGGTATCTCTGTTTTTTTTTTTTCCCCTTCTTGTTACCTTTCTCAATAATCTCTTATGTATTTGCATAATTCCACAAACTACCTCTGCTGTATAAAGGCAAACCTTATTTCATGACACATTAATATCCATCTGCATCTGCTACATGAAGCAAATGGGGCACTGCACTTACCCTGTTCACCATTCATAGCATAAATGTATTACAACTTTTTAAACTCTACCAGACAATTTAATTCAGTGCATGAGTTTTCTCCCGTGAACAGAAACAATGGTAAAAATTCTTTGGAGGAAGATCTGTAGACTTCATTTTATAGCTTTTTAAGTTCAAATAAATGAGCATGACATGATTAAAATGAATGGTCTATACCTCTGCTGCAATGAAACACTTTAATTTTTGTCTAGACATTAGCTTTCATCTGAAAAGAATCACTCTTAACCACTGAAGAATTAGTTATTGGTCAAATTTTTCATTTTCTAGGGCAAGTGACAATTATAGAATCAGAGACACTAAAACAAGCATGGGAATAAAGTTATCAAGAGAAGACTAGGTTATTCACTTAAGACCCTACAGAAAAGGCCAGCTAGGGCTACATGATGCTGTGGAAATGTCACAGAAAACATGGAAATGCTGTTTATGGGCTCATAAAACTTTGAGTGCGGGAAATTCATTCTGTAAGTATGCTAGGACACAACTAAGCAACCGTCAAGTGTACACCTTTTTACACTGCAATTTGAGTTCAATATCATTTCATTTGTCACATTGTCATTAGCAATATGTTCATAAAGTTAAAAATTACAGGTAAAATTACATTGCCTCTATTGAACTCCATTTTTAGATATTTTTTGTTTCTTTCTTAAGTTTTGACCTATATTCATTTATAGTTTATGTAAGTGCATTAATCTCTATATTTTCAAGAGTGATGAATCATGTCCTAACAAATGCTAAATGATACAGCTAAAATAAAAATATATAATACTATATTTATAAAAGCATTATAATCTTAATAAATTTAAGCTACAGAAATCTGTCACTTATCTTTTACAAAAGGGTCTTTGAAATACATATTTTCGATTTTTTGATCTGCTATAATAACTAGAACAAAAAGAAATATTGCTAACTATGAGGCACACAATTTTATATTTTATGTTTAGCAGTTTCAAAAATACCTTATTTATAAAATAAATGTGAAAATACTTTCTAATTCAATCTTATTTTGATAAAATTATAAATATTTTATTCTCAATGTACAGTGGAGTTGGTTGTTTCTAGATAAGTAGAATTTGCTCTAATTTGAACTAAACTTTACTGTTAAGTCTGCATTTAAAGACAGGAAATCTCTTTACTTTCCTATGCCTATGGAAGAACTTACTAAAGAAAAACAATAAGATAAATTAAATTACATAATTTCATACTTTCCCTATTGCCAAATATAACTAATATACTATAGAATTTATCTATAATTGGCTTAAATGTTGGAAATATAAAGACTTCTAAATAAATCATAATTGCATTTCAATTCTTCTACACTGTCTCTCATGGCTGGAGAAGCATAAGTTATAGGTATTGTAGGAAGAAATTGTATCATCCCAAATGAAACATTTAAAGGGGCACTTCTTTCAGAACTCCAACACACAATTTCTTTCAAAAAATAATAACTTTTTTGCTCTTTTCTTTTATCATGTGTCCGTAATGAGGAATGAGCATTCACATTGCTGTTCTGCAAAAAGACATATGTGCTACTGACATAGAACTCTACTGATTGTGGAATTCCAGGGTGCCAGAATTAAGCCTTAATTCAGTTAGGGAGGAAAGAGAAGAGGAAGAATATCTGTGAAGTAACAGGAAAGATGGGCACATAAGAAACATTTAAAAATAGAATGGTATAAGGACTCTGGACATGAGTTCCCATGTCTATCTTGTGTACTACAAACCTTCCGACTTGAAGTCATGGATGTTCTGTAAAGAGAAAACTTCATAATGACAAAACTAATGTACTTTACCCTGGAGTCAGCAAGCTGAAGGTGCCCCATAGGGCACTTCAGGAGTTATGGTGCAGCATTAGACTCATATATGCAGACACCAGCCATTGAACCTGAAGGTTTAAAATCTAAAAAATCTCATGGTCTCATTCCATGTCCTTCCCATTGACAAGTTTTGATGGTTTTGCTTTGGCTTTCAAGTCTAATTCTGCAAGTGCTTTTCACTAACTCAGTACTCTGCGGACTAGAGAATTCTTGGAAAGAAAGTCTCTGCTTACACAGGTATGATCCAGTACTGTAATTTTTGTTTTAAACCTGTAAAAGTTTTATGAGCCGGGCAGTGGTGGCATGCACGTTTAATCCCAGCACTTGGGAGGCAAAGGCAGGAGGATTTCTGAGTTCGAGACCAGCCTGGTCTACAGAGTGAGTTCCAGGACAGCCAGGACGACACAGAGAAACCCTGTCTCGAAAACTAAAAGAAAAAAAAGTTTTATGAAATACACATAGAATAATTGGCATCACCTGATCCATTTCTGGCCTATTTGGAAAGAGTGGAGTGACCTGTGGATTTACTAATATTGTTTTGTATACTGTCTCTGAAAATCATGGCGTTGGAAACTTGTGAGTTGGCAAAATGTATTGGTTCACCTAATTTACTAACCTACTTAATCCTGCTTTCTTCCAGTAAAGAGTATACATGTGAAAGTCTAAGAGAAGTGTTCCCTGATTATGTGAAACTTAGCTAATGGCCTCAACTCTGTTCTCAATTTTTTCTAAATTAGCTGTATTGTGGCAGCCTGGTTTTGTTGTCGTTGTTGTTGCTGCTGCCGTCGTTGTTTTGTTTTGTTTTGTTTTTTGTTTTTCTTTAATTTTGTTTTTTTATGGTTCAGACATTATCCCCTTCTAGGTCCCCCTCCAGTAGTTCCTCATCCCAACACTGCTTCCCCTTGTCTCCAAGAGTATGTCCCTACTCCCCACCACCCCACCACACCCCGTCCTGCTAGGCTGTCCCACTCAATGTCTCTTCAGGGTTAGGCTAATCTTCTCTCAAAGTGGCCAAGCCAGGCAGTCCTCGTCAGATGGAGTTTCCAGAGTCTGATCTACTCCTTCCTCTGCTTCTTGCCTTCATGCTCATGTTTCCTGCAGACGGCTGTTTCAGAGAGTCTTTTAGAACCACTGTGCTTTTTTTGCTTCTTCCAAAAACTTGTCCTTTTGGTGTGGACCAAAAGGATCTTTCTCAAAGTGAACTGGTCTTTCTCGACCTCTGTGTCTGTGCTCTGAACCAAAAAGTGCCTTATCAGGAACAAATCAGTTGGTCTTTATCCTGGCAGCCTTATCAAGTGGTACAGTAGTATACACTCATGTGCATCTTTCATTGTGCTGTCCTCCATGACAGAAAGAGAAGAGAATCTCATTATTTACTTTCATGTCCTATTTTGTTTTGTATTTTTTGAGGAAGGACTTTGAATTAGTCTTCATTTTATTACTTTCTCTTTTACTAATTTTCAATGTGTTTCATTTGTATGTATTCTCCTCAGAAGAATGGGATGGCATCTGGCATACTAAGATATTTGATTGAATAGGTCAAATGGATTAAAGTCATTATCTGACAAATCTTCCAAATAGTGGGATATCTCACCGATAATTGTTCAGATGAAAGAAATTTCACTGTGTGTAACAAAGGGGTTGGACTTTTTTTTTTTTTTTTTTTTTTAATTTGGATGGACAATACTTGTGTGCAATGTTTCTGGGAAGATTCCCATGAACTTTAGATAATCCTTTGCTCTACTTCAAAAAAGCATTTAGGTAAAATAATAATAATTATGTTGTTCAAAATTTTTCTTCCCTGTTTGCCATTTTAAATGAGTATTGTAATTAGTCATGTTATACAAAGACACTATCCAATTTTACTTTCAAATAAATTTGAACTAATTTTTAACCTGTAACAGCACTTGAAATATAGGGTAACACCACTAAGTTGTGGTTTGTTGTGGTTGTTGCTGCTGTTGTTGTTTTGTTTTGTTTTGTTTTTTGTTTTTCTTTAATTTTGTTTTTTTATGGTTCTAATCTTATTAATGTAAAATGAATGGAAATTAAATTGAGAGATTGAATGAATCCTGTTGTTCTTAACAGAAGATCTCTGTAGGGATTGACTAGACATTGAAAGTCCCTCAGTATTAGCATAAATATAGGCTCTCTTCTCTAAAACATAAAAACAAAAGCAAGATACTTCTGTCAGTTGGGGGCAAAGAGTTTTAGAAATTTGAGTAACTGTGTATTTTGTTTCCTCAAGTATTTTTCTTAAAATATTTAGTTTGCTCACATATAACTACTAACAAAATTTTTCTTCCAAATTCCTGACACCGAAAGTCTATGTGATATGACTTTGGTTTAAAATTGTTTGTTTCCTTTGAAGGTAATTTCCCAACATTCAACAGGATTTTTGGGGTTTAACATATATCACTGTCACTTTGATCTTACAAACTTTATATGCCCCATATAGCAGAATGCCAGGACCAAGAAATGGGAGTGAGTGGGCAGGGGAGCAGGGTGAGGGAAGGGTATAGGGGACATTCGGGATAGCATTTGAAATATAAATGAAGAAAATATCTAATAAAATATTTTTTTAAAAAGGAAAGAAAACTTTTTTTCACAGCAAACCAATAGATTTATGATTAAAGTTTATATATTCTTAAAGATATTTTAATTTACACAAAGCAGAAATCAATTAAAAACACTAAGGAAAAAGGGAGTCTGTTTGTGTTCAGCTGTCTGTGTTCAGCAGAGAATTATTCCCAAGGTAAGAAAAATTCAAGGTGTGTCTTAAATCATGAGATAAACTTCCAAGTTCAGCAAGCATCATATTATAAACCCATCATAGCAAATTTTGAGGAAACTTTGTCAACACAGGCTGTGAACTTTCATTCAGTCTCACACTATGAAATTCATAGGCCTTTCAGGAATAATCAACCTCCTCACTGAAAAATAAAACACTGAAGAATTATTTGAAAGAAATGTAGATTTATCTCCACATAAAGTATAATAATTGAATATTCATCATTTTACCAAGTGTTGGCTATACTTGAAGACAAATTTCCCAATAGCTGTTAAGGGAAGGATTCTTGTAGTAAATATTATTTAGGGGTTTCTACTGACCCTTAGATCATATATCTCACAAATAATATACACAAAACCTTTATATTTATAATAAGCCTTAAAGCACTAGAGCTGTGCAAACATTCAACCCTCTACACTATTCTGTCTACATTCCTGTCATTAATCCTGAAATATCAGTTGCCATCTTCTGCCTGGGCTGGTTATTTTCCAACAAGTCCAACATCAAGGCCATGTGCTCATAATCTACCCTCACCATAGTGTCTTCCTTCCTTCCTTCCTTCCTTCCTTCCTTCCTTCCTTCCTTCCTTCCTTCCTTCCTTCCTCCCTCCCTCCCTCCCTCTTTCTCTCTCTCTTTCTTTCTTTCTTTCTTTCTTTCTTTCTTTCTTTCTTTCTTTCTTTCTTTCTTTCTTTCTTTCTTTCTTTCTTTCTTTCCTGTTCTTCTGGACTCTATCTCAGACCCCAAGCCCAGAAACTGTAGCCCTGCCTACCTCTCTTCTGCCCAACTACAGGCTATAGGCATCCTTATTAACCAAGAGTTTGAAATTAAGGATCAAGGTTTGTACAATACAAGTTGGCATACATGATAATTCACTGATCATGAGACAACTAGATCTTGGGATACAGAATACAGCTTTCTATTTCACAGCAACAGACAAAATTTCACCAATGGAGGTTCAATCTTGTTTGGGAAAACAGCAGCTAGTAGAGGTACACATTATCTAATGGTGGCCACACACACTGTCATATGCCCATAAGTAGCACTAATAAGATTCATTAGGTAATTGATAAAAGGGAAAAAGAAGGGAGGAAGCTTGGAGGTATGGTATGAAGTGCACTTGGGGGAGTTTTGGTCGGTTATGATCAACATACACTGTACAAATATGGAACTTCTTATTAAGGCTAGCAAAGGTGTCTCAGTGTTTAGGAGCTTGTATTGCTTTCTTGGAGGGCCTTAGTTTGATTACTAACACCCAAATCAGGTATCTCACGACCACTTGTATATCCAGCTGAAGGGAATCATGACATTGATTCTTGAGTCTAGCATTTGTTTTTCACAAAGCTATCCCTCCACACCCACAATTAAAAAGAAATAAACCTTTAGAAATATTATTAAAATTTTATTCAGTTAACTTTTATTCAATTCATTATTCTCATCCATCAGTTAGCCCTTGGTGTTACAATGCCTACCTGTGAGAAAAGATTTCCTCACTGGTGCAAAATTGGCAAGATTTTGGCTTGTTGTTTTTCTCTTTTCTGTTTGTTTTCTTTCACCATGTGTTTCCTTTTATTGATATTAGACTATTTCTCATCCAATATAAAACAATTATAGTATACACATCCTTTATTCCTCCCAGGTCCTTTCTATGACCGGGTTCTGCTGGATCCACCATCTTTCTATTTCTCATTATAAAAATATAAGATAATGAGATGAAACAAAAGCTATCTTTCTATTCTCATTATAAAAATATAAGATAATGAGATGAAACAAAAGCTATCATATCTAAGTTGAACACAGCAACCAAGCTGAAGGAAAAGAGTCCCAAGAGCAGGCAGAGAAGTAAAAGACCCCTTCTTTCTCAGGGGCGTCGTAAAATCACTAAAAGCTTCAATACATATGCAGAGAATCTGGTGCCCTATGTAGGCCCCATTCTTGCTGTTTCAGTCTTTATGAGTCCTTATATAACTTGCTTAATTGATTCACAGGGCCCTGTAATGCCAGTGTCTCAAATTCCTTCTGACTCTTACCATCTTTCCTCTGTTTTTTCCTGAAGGATTCTCTGAGCTCTGAGGGGAGGGATTTTATGGAGGTTTTCCATTAATGCTCCATCTCTGCATAATATCCTGTTGTGAGTCTCTGTATCAGTTCCCATCTTCTGCCAGAGAAAGCCTCTCGGGTAATGATTGGATTAGGCACTAATCTAGGAATAAAGACAAATTCATTAAAAGACATTTTATAGGGTTGCAGACCCCTTCAGTTCCTTGGGTAATTTCTCTATCTCCTCCATTGGGGTATCTGTGTTCTATCCTATAGATGACTATGGGCATCCACTTCTATATTTGCCAGGCATTGGCATAGCCTCACAGAGATAGTTGTATCAGTGTCCTTTCAGCAAGATCTATAGGTGAAACAACGATATGAACTAATCAGTACCCACAGAGCTCGTGTTTCTAGCTGCATATATAGCAAAAGATGGCCTAGTCAGCCATTGTTGGGAAGAGATGGCTCTTGGTCTTGCAAACTTTATATGCCCCATACAGGGGAACGCCAGGGCCAAGAAGTGGGAGTGGGTGGGCAGGGGAGCAGGGTGGGGGCAGGGTATAGGGGACATTCGGGATAGATTTTGAAATGTAAATGAAGAAAATATCTAATAAAATAAGTTTTAAAAGATATTTTATTAATACTATTCTAAATGGAGTATTAGATTTAACCTTGGGTCTCTCATCATTCTAACCTCAGGTTTTGGTTATCCAAGCAGCTTCAGAGATGGGTTCCTTCTCAAGGAGTAAACCTCGAGTAACCTCTCAACTTGATTGCCTACTCTAGCAAATTCTGTGCCATCATTGTCCTAGCATATTTTGTAGCCAAGTAGGTCAGGGTTTTTGTGACTGGATTGGTCTCCACATTTCTCTTTCCATAGCCTACAGAGAACTTTGCTGCATCAAAAAATCTTGAAGGCTCAATATAAGCATACTCTTGACTTCTCTGTGTTCAACAATCTGTGTAGGTTTTGACTTGGCAATGGGGACACACTGTCAGTTTGCAGAAAAAAGTTAACAAAAAGAATTTCAAGAAACTAAGAAATTTGTCCTGTAAGGTAAAGGACACCATCAATTGTATAGAGTATCAGCCTACAGTATAAGAAAATAATCCTACACATATAGTAGAGGACTGATATCCAAAATATATAAAGAACTTAATTAAATAGATATAAAAAATTAAGTAATCAAATTAAAAATGGGGTACAGATGTAAGCAGAATTTTCAAAAATAGAAACTCAAGTGACTAAGAAACACATGAAGAAACACTCACTATCCTTAGACTTTAGGGAAATGTCAATCAAAACTACTTTGAGATTTCATCTTTTACATGTCAGAATGGCTAAGATCAATAGCACAAATGACATCCAATTCTGGGAAGGGTGTGGAACAAGCAGAACACTACTCTGTTGCTGGTAGAAGTGAAAAATTGTAGACCGAATTGTCGACAGAAATCAGTATGGTTGTTCCTGAAAAAGTTTGGAATGAATCAACCTCAAGATTCAGTTATAGCCATCTTAAGTATGTATCCAAAAACACTCTATCCTACCACATGGACATTTTTTAAACCATGTTTGTTGTGGCTTTATTTTCAATAGCCAGAAACTGAGAAAACTTAGATGTCTCTTGACTAAAGAATGAATAAGCAATATGAACTACCCAGTACCCCCTGAGCTCGTGTCTCTAGCTGCATATGTAGCAGAAGATGGCCTAGTCAGCTGTCATTGGGAAGAGAGGCCCCTTGGTCTTGCAAACTTTATATGACCCATACAGGGGAATGCCAGGGCCAAGAAGTGGGAGTGGGTGGGTAGGGGAGCAGTGGGGGAGGGTATAGGGGACTTTTGGGATAGCATTTGAAATGTAAATAAAGAAAATAAAAAAATTACAAAAAAAAGAAAATGGGAAATTTACAGAATGGAATGTTACCCACCTATTAAAATATGATATCATGTAATTTGAAGGCAAATGAAAAAAAAATAGAAAAAAAAATACTAAATGATGTAATTAAGACTCAGAAAGATAAATATGGTATGTATTCACTTATAAGTAGATATTAGCATTTAATTAAATTATAATAAAGCTATAATCGATATACCCAGAGAGTTTGGGTGAAAAGGAGGGTTTTAGGGGGGAAATGTATGGATTTCCCTGGCAGGGTAAGATACAATAGATTTTAAGGTGTACCTGTGTAGGGGTGGGATCTGGGTTTAAGATGGTTTAGGAAATGACATGGAGAGTCAAAGTTAGGGAAGAGATGCCTGGTATTGTGTTTTATAGAAAGAAAGAAAGAAAGAAAGAAAGAAAGAAAGAAAGAAAGAAAGAAAGAAAGAAAGAAAGAAAGAAAGAAAGAAAGAAAGAAAGAGGAATATATTTCTTAGTGGTGGGGTAAGGTGGAAGGGGATGCCTCTGCTGTCCTGTGCTTAGAGATATCCCTTCCCCCTGAGGTACCAACCATAAGATGGATATAGTATGGAGTTTATTTAGAGAAGAGAGAGAAAGAGAGAGAGAGAGAGAGAGAGAGAGAGAGAGAGAGAGAGAGAGAGA